>NC_088235.1:47081642-47361642 GCF_036934945.1 Oncorhynchus masou masou | reverse complement strand
AGAGAGAGAGAGAGAGAGAGAGTTTATAATCACACTATCAAGAGAGAAAGTTTATAATCACACTATCGAGAGAGAGAGATTATAATCAAACTATCGAGAGAGAGAGACACTTTTTAATCACACTATCAAGAGAGCGATAATTTATAATCACACTATCGAGAGAGAGAGAGAGAGAGAGAGTTTATAATCACACTATCAAGAGAGAGAGATTATAATCAAACTATCAAGAGAGATAGACACTTTTTAATCACACTATCAAGAGAGCGATAGTTTATAATCACACTATCGAGAGAGAGAGAGAGAGAGAGAGAGAGTTTATAATCACACTATCAAGAGAGAAAGTTTATAATCACACTATCGAGAGAGAGAGATTATAATCAAACTATCGAGAGAGAGAGACACTTTTTAATCACACTATCAAGAGAGCGAGTTTATAATCACACTATCGAGAGAGAGAGAGAGTTTTCAATCACACTATCGAGAGAGAGAGAGAGAGAGTTTATCGTCACACTATCAAGAGAGCGATAGTTTATAATCACACTATCGAGAGAGAGTTTATAATCACACTATCAAGAGAGAGAGTTTATAATCACACTATCAAGAGAGAGAGTTTATAATCACACTATCAAGAGAGAGAGAGAGAGAGAGAGCATTTATAATCACACTATCAAGAGAGAGAGTGCTTTTAATCACACTATTGAGAGAGATTATAATCACACTATGAAGAGAGAGAGAGGGGGGGAGAGAGAGAGTTTATATTCACACTATCGAGAGAGAGCGTTTATATTCACACTATGAAGAGAGAGAGAGAGAGAGAGTTTGTAATCACACTATCGAGAGAGAGAGTTTATAATCACACTATGAAGAGAGAGAGAGTTTATAATCACACTATGAAGAGAGAGAGGTTATAATCACACTATGAAGAGAGAGAGAGAGAGAGAGTTTATAATCACACTATGAAGAGAGAGAGTTTATTATCACACTATGAAGAGAGAGACGGAGTTTATAATCACACTATGAAGAGAGAGACGGAGTTTATAATCATACTATGAAGAGAGAGAGAGAGAGTTTATAATCACACTATGAAGAGAGAGACGGAGTTTATAATCATACTATGAAGAGAGAGAGAGAGAGTTTATAATCACACTATGAAGAGAGAGAGATTATAATCACACTATCGAGAGAGAGAGAGAGAGAGAGAGAGAAAGAGAGAGATAGAACGAGAGAGGGAGAGAGAAAGCTTATAATCACACTATGAAGAGAGAGAAATAAATATAGAATGAGATAAAGGGAGAGAGGGAGGGAGAGGACAGCAGGAGAAACAGACTGCTTCACAACTGCAATTAACCCCCTCTCCATTTTCTTACAAAACCCATTTAGTTTCTAAATGTCTAGAAACTAAGCTCTAGCAAGATCTACGCTTAGTTCTAAACAACCGGTGGCCAAATACAAAAGCACAGCGAAGTAAAGCAAGGCATTTGGGGAATTAGAAACATATTGAGTACAAGTAATGAAATGTAGTGTGGTGAGGTCTGAGTCCGAGTAGGCACTTTCTATTGAGCCCTCCCATCTCTCACTCATGCACAAACATATACATACATATACATATATATGTATATATATACATATATAAACACATATATACATATATATACATATACATACATATACATATACATACATATACATATATATACATATATATACATATATATATATATATATATATATACACATATATATATATATATACATATATACATATACACATATACATATATACATATACACATATACATATATACATATATACATATACATATACACATATATACATATACATACATATATATATATATATATATATATATATATATATATATATATATATATATGCACAGTTTTTTTATAAGCCGAGTTTTGCCATGGTGTTTATCGGTTTGACACGTTCACAAAGACATCCCATCGAACAGCAGAAGGCAGGCGGCACATGCATTACACACACATTCACAGGCCCTAATAGCTTCTGCCCCACGCAATTGCTTTGCACAAGCAGGCGACTTTCAACACCACAGACAGCGACTCAAATGCCAGCGAGTAGGGCTACTTGTAGACAGCTCTATACGCACAAAATGCCAAGTTGACATCGCTACTGGTTGAGATATATATACTGACACAATATATATTTTTTATTAACCTTTATTAAACTAGGCATGTCAGTTAGGATCAAATTCTTATTTACATTGACAGCCTAGGAACAGTGGGTTAACTGCTTTGTTCAGGGGAAGAACAACAGCTTTTTACCTTGTCAGCTAGGGGATTTGATCTAGCAACCTTTCAGTTACTAGCCCAACGCTCTAACCAGTAGACTACCTGTCGCCCAGAAAGTAATGTGATAATTTATTACATGTAATGTAATAAAAGTAAATAAACATTTGCATTTACGTTTACTTGTCAACAAAGTCAATCCGTCTATCCTTCTGGGTAAAGACATCAGTAACTGAACGGTAAAACTTCTCCCTATTGGCCCTCAGTTGTAAAAGTCTCTCGGTCTTGCTCAAGGTCTTGACTGAGATGATGGCAAGCAATAATGGGTGGCAAGAAATAAGTTAGTCCTAAATATATGTTTAACTAAAAACACTGTATTTGGGACAAATCATTCACTACATCCTAAACTTCAACTAAATCTTGTAATGAATAATGTGGAAATTTAGCAAGTTGACCAGACTAAAATGCTTGGAGTAACCCTGGATTGAACACTGTCATGGTCAAAACATATTGATACAACAGTAGCTAAAATGGGGAGAAGTCTATCCTTAATAAAGCGCTGCTTTGTCTTCTTAACCTGTTATATCTATGTGCAATATTTTGTCACAAAAAGATGCTCGACTATGCATATAATTGACAGCTTTGGAAAGAGAACACTCTGACGTTTCCAAAACTGCAAAGATATTGTCTGTGAGTGCCCCAGAACTGATGCTACAGGCAAACCAAGATGAAACTTCAAACAGGAAATGAGCAGGATTTTTGAGGCTCTGTTTTTCATTGTCTCCTTATATGGCTGTGAATGCGCAAGGAATGAACCTGCCCGATCTATCGTTTCCCCAAGGTGTCTGCAGCATTGTGACTATTTGTAGGCATATCATTGGAAGATTGACCATAAGAGACTACATTTGCCAGGTGTCCGCCCGGTGTCCTCCGTCAAAATTGGTGCGTCATCTTCAACTGCACGTCTTTTTCCAAGCGATTCACAGGAGAAAGTAGACATTCACGAATGATATATCAATGAAGAGATATGTGAAAAACACCTTGAGGTTTGATTCTAAACAGCGTTTGCCGTGTTTCAGTCGATGTTATGGAGTTAATTTGGAAAACAGTTCGCCGTTTTGATGACTGAATTTTCTTTTTTTTTTGGTACCCAAACGTGATGTACAAAACGGAGCGATTTCTCCTACACAAAGATTCTTTCAGGAAAAACTGAACATTTGCTACGTAACTGAGAGTCTCTTCATTGAAAACATCCGAAGTTCTTCAAAGGTAAATGATTTTACTTGAATCCTTTTCTGGTTTTTGTGCAAACGTTGCCCGCTAAATGCTACGCTAAATGCTACGCTAGCAATCAATACTCTTACACAAATGCTTGTTTTGCTATGGTTCAAAAGCATATTTTGAAAATCTGAGATGACAGTGTTGTTAAGAAAAGGCTAAGCTTGAGAGCTAGCACATTCATTTAATTTAATTTGCGATTTTCATAAATAGTTAACATTACGTTATGCTAATGAGCATGAGGCTATAACTGGATACAGGTTTTTTTCATAGCCAAACGTGAACAAAACGGAGCGATTTGTCCTACACAAATAATATTTTTTTGAAAAACTGAACATTTGCTATCTAACTGAGAGTCTCCTCATTGAAAACATCTGAAGTTCTTCAAAGGTAAATTATTTTATTTGAATGATTTTCTTGTTTTTGTGAAAATGTTGCTGGCTGAATTCTAGGCTTATAGCTATGCTAGCTATCAATACTCTTACACAAATGCTTGTTTAGCTATGGTTGAAAAGCATATTTTGAAAATCTGAGATGACAGTGTTAACAAAAGTCTAAGCTTGAGAGCAAATATATTTATTTCATTTCATTTGCGATTTTCATGAATAATTAACGTTGCGTTATGCTAATGACCTTGAGGCTATAAATAGGATCTCGGATCTGGGATTGCTCGACACAAGAAGTTAACAACGCTGTCAACAAGGCAGATCCTACAGGCCTTAGTTTTGTTGCACCTGGACTACTGTCCAATTGTGTGGTCATTACAATTGGCCTAGAACAGGGCAGCACGGCTGGCCCTTAAATGTGTACGGAGAGCAAACATGAATAATATGCATGTCAATCTCTCCTGGCTCAAAGTAGAGGAGAGATTGACCTTATCACTCCTTGTACTTGTAAGAGGAATACACAGAGTCTGTTTAAACTACTAGCACACAGCTCAGGCACCCATTCATACCCCACAAGACATACCACCAGAGGTCTCTTCAGAGTCCCCAAGCCCAGAACAGACTATGGGAGATGCACAGTCTGGGACTAAAGTAACAAAGCCTACCATCAGCAACACACTACGCCGCCAGGGACTCAAATCCTGCAGTGCCAGATGTGTCCCCCTGCTTAAGCCAGTACATGTCCAGGCCCATCTGAAGTTTGCTAGAGAGCATTTGGATGATCCAGAAGAAGATTGGGATAATGTCATATGGTCAGATGAAACCAAAATATAACTTTTTTGGTAAATACTCAACTCGTCGAGTTTGGAGGACAAAGAATGCTGCGTTGCATCAAAATAACACCATACCTACTGTGAAGCATGGGGGTGGAAACATAATGCTTTGGGGCTGTTTTTCTGCAAAGGGACCAGGATGACTGATCCGTGTAAAGGAAAGAATGAATGGGCCATGTATCGTGAGATTTTGAGTGAAAACCTCCTTCGATCAGCAAGGGAATTGAAGATGAAACGTGGCTGGGCTTTCAGCATGACAATGATCCCAAACACACCGCCCGGGCAACGAAGGAGTGGCTCTGTAAGAAGCATTTCAAGGTCTTGGAGTGGCTTAGCCAGTCTCCAGATCTCAACCCCATAGAAAATATTTGGAGGGAGTTGAAAGTCTGTGATGCCCAGCAACAGCCCCAAAACATCACTGCTCTAGAGGAGATCTGCATGAAGGAATGGGACAAAATACCAGCAACAGTGTGTGAAAACCTTGTGAAGGCTTACAGAAAATTTTTGACCTCTGTCATTGCCAACAAAGGGTATATAACAAAGTATTGAGATAAACTTTTGTTATTGACCAAATACTTACTTACTTACTTTCCCCCATAATTTGCAAATAAATTCATTAAAAATCCTACAATGTGATTTTCTGGAGAAAAAAAAATGAATTTTGTCTGTCATAGTTGAAGTGTACCTATGATGAAAATTACAGGCCTCTCTCGTCTTTTTAACTTGCACAATTGGTGGCTGACTAAATACATTTTTGCCCCCACTGTACACATGGATTTTGGCTCACATCAACACCATTATCCCAGAAACCCTAGACCACTCCAATTTGCATTCCGCCCCAACAGATCAACAGATGATGCAATCTCTATTGCACTCCACACTGCCCTTTCACACCTGGACAAAAGGAACACCTATGTGAGAATGCTATTCATTGACTACAACTCAGCGTTCAACAAGATAGTGCCCTCAAAGCTCATCCCTAAGCTAAGGACCCTGGGACTAAACACCTCTCTCTGCAACTGGATCCTGGACTTCCTGACGGGGCCGCCCCCATGTTGTAAGGGTAGGTAACAACACATCCGCGACACTGATCCTCAACATGGGGGCCCCTCAGGGGTTTGTGCTCAGTCCCCTCCTGTACTCCCTGTTCATTTCTGACTGCACGGCCAGGCATGTCTCCAAAACCATCATTCAGTTAGCCGATGACACAACAGTGGTAGGCCTGATCACTGACAATGATGAGACAGCCTACAGGGAAGAGGTCAGAGACCTGACCATGTGGTGCAAGGACAACAACCTCTCCCTCAACGTGATCAAGACAAAGGAGTAGACTACAGGAAAAGGAGGACCAAGCACGCCACCATTCTCATCAAGGGGGCTGTAGTGGAGCAGGTTGAGAGCTTCAAGTTACTTGGTGTCCAAATCACCAACAAACTAACATGGTCCAAGCACACCAGACAGTCATGAACAGGGCATAACAAAACTATTCCCCCTCTAGAGACTGAAAAGATTTGGCATGGGTCCTCAGATCCTCAAAAGGTTTTCAGCTGTACCGTCGAGAGCATCCTGACTGGTTGCATCACTGCCTGGTATGGCATCTGCTCGGCCTCCGACCGCAAGGCACTACAGAGGGTAATGTGTATGGCCCAGGACATCACCGGGGCTAAGCTTCCTGCCATCCAGGACCTCTATACCAGGTGGTGTCAGATGAAGGCCACCCTAGTCATAGACTGTTCCCTCTGCTACCGCACGGCAAGCGGTACCAGAGTGCCAAGTCTAGGTCCAAGAGTCTTCTAAACAGCGTTTACCCCCAAGCCATAAGACTCCTGAACATCTAATCAAATGGCTACCCAGGCTATTTGTATTGCCCCCCCCCATTCTACACTGCTACTACTCTCTGTTATTATCTATGCATAGTCCCTACATGTACATATTACTTCGACTAACATGTTCCGCCACACAATGACTCTGTACCAGTACCCTCTGTATATAGCCTCGTTGTTGTTATTTAACTGCTGCTCTTTAATTATTTGTTACTTTTATTTTTTGTTTTTTTACTTCTTTATCTTTTACGCATAGTCACTCTAATAACTCAACCTACACGTGCATATTACCTCAATTACCTCAACACCGGTGCCCCCACACATTGACTCTGTACCATTACCCCCTTATATAGCCTCGCTATTGTTATTTTACTGCAGCTATTTAATTATTTGTTTCTTTTATCCCATACTTTTGTTGGTTAAGGGCTTGTAAAGTAAGCATTTCACTGAAAGTTCTACTCCTGTTGTATTCGATTTATTGTTCAAATCCAGAGTCCATGGCCAGGGTGTCACTGTCCCAGTCATCTGGACTTTTCCTCATAATGTGAATGTGGCTTCAGGTACTCTCTCTTTTATCGTTGTCTGGATCCCATTCTGCTCTGATGCTATCACAGAGGCTCCATTATAGGTTTGAGCTACCAATTTTTCAATGCAGTTTTAATTGCCCCATATATCCAAAACGTATTCTCCAAACGGTGCCGCTGTTGGACAACTGCAGGCAGGGGAAGCAGTAGAGTCGGCTGCTAGCAGCGCAGCCGCAGAGCCAGTCTTTCCACTGATACTGATTATTTTCCGTCCCTTCCTTTGATGTAGGTCCCTAAGCTCAACTTAGAAAACTGCTTCAGATGCAATATGTTAGCCATCCTGTTTTTTTTTGCTAGCAGTAAAAAGAACCTCCTTGGCAGATTACATGTGTGGTCCATAGGCAGGAGCGAGCTCAGCCTATACCATTACTTTTTTCACTCCAATGCACAATTTGTGTGTGCATTAGCTGGCAGCATAATCTAGAAACACACATGCGCAAGTCATGTCAATGTCACGCATTGAGTTTGAAGGGCGAGAAAGGCACACGGCGGGGCTACTTTCCTCCTGGCCTCCTTGCCGATGTTGTACCCCGTCACCGCAAATGTGGAAAGTCGTATTAGAAAAATCGATTTTATAATGCAGAAAAAAACATGAAGATGAAAATTATTATTGATCAATTGTAGCCTATATTTATTTATTTTTTATGACAGTTGTCATCATACATTTTCACAGGGCACTGCCTATCCGGAGTGCACATCACTGACGTGTAATCTCCAACATCCTTACAGTTGGGGCCTTTGTTTCATATGATTGTATTTTGCTTTTCGTGCTTTGTGTTTGTTTTTCACGTATTGTGTAATTTATGTGAATATACTGTAGATATGTATAGTGAAATTGTTCTCTGCGAAAGAGGCTGTGTTCTCCTTGCTTAAATAAAGGTACAAATAAAAACAAATGCAGGATGTCTATTTATTCGTCCTTCCTCATCTCCCTGTCACTATGTGATGTGTGGTGTGGTGTCAATGAATGTCGACACATCATGTGTGTCACCCACTGAGATATATAATTAATCTCCCTGTATGGGGTGGCCCAGAACCCAAGCTCCAGAGCACAGAGGGCACAATACTGCACACTATCTATAAACCTGTAGACCAGTAACAGGGAGAAGGCAGACAGAAAATCACATGAGAGCACGAATGCATAAGTACAGACGCACATGGAGGTATCCGTAAAACATCAACATTATGTGTACTACTATATACAGTTGAAGTGGGAAGTTTACATACACTTAGGTGGGAGCCATTAAAACTTGTTTTTCATCCAATCCACAAATTTCTTTAAACAAACTATAGTTATGGCAAATCGGTTAGGACATCTACTTTGTGTATGACACAAGTCATTTTTCCAACAATTGTTCACAGACAAATTATTTCACTTATAATTCACTGTATCACAATTCCAGTGAGTCATAAGTTTACATACACTAAGATGACATGGCTTTTGAAGATTCTGATAGGCTAATGGACATCATTTGACTCAATTGAAGGTGTACCTGTGAATGTATTTCAAGGTCTACCTTCAAACTCAGTGCCTCTTTGATTGACATCATGGGAAAATCAAAAGAAAACAGCCAAGACCTCAGAAAAATTGGAAACTTCCACAAGTCTGGTTCATCCTTGGGAGCAATTTCCAAACACCTGAAGGTACTACGTTCATCTGTACAAACAATAGTACACAAGTGTAAACACCATGGGACCACGCAGCTGCTTCATACCGCTAAGGAAGGAGACGTGTTCTGTCTCCTAGAGATGAACATACTTTGGTGCGAAAAGTGCAAATCAATCCCAGAACAGCAGCAAAGGACCTTGTGAAGATGCTGGAGGAAACAGGTACAAAAGTATCCACAGTAAAACAAGTCCTAAATCGACATAACCTGAGAGGCCGCTCAGCAAGGAAGAAGCCACTTCTCCAAAACCGCCATAAAAAAAGCCAGACTATAGTTTGCAACTGCACATGGGGACAAAGATCGTACTTTTTGGAGAAATGTCCTCTGGTCTGATGAAACAAAAATAGAACACGCTTTTTCAGTTCTGACCACACATTTTCTATAGAATTGAGGTCAGGGCTTTGTGATGGCAACTCCAATACCTTGACTTTGTTGTCCTTAAGCCATTTTGCCACAACTTTGAAAGTATGCTTGGGGTCATTGTCCATTTGGAAGACCCATTTGCGACCAAGCTTTAACATCCTGACTGATGTATTGAGATGTTGCTTCAATATATTCATATTTACAAACTGACCTAAGACGGGGAATTTTTACTCAGATTAAATGTCAGTAATTGAGAAAAACTGAGTTTTAATGTATTTGGCTGAGGTGTATGTAAACTTCTGAATTCTACTGTATATGATATGTTATCTTTGGTACAGTATCTTTATGTTTGATGCTACACTTAGAAAAAAGTGTTCGAAAATGGTTATTTGGCTGTCACCATAGAACAACCCTTTTGGTTCCAATTAGATCCCCTATTTGTTTCAGATAGAAACCGTTTGGGTCTGTGGATAGGTTTCTACCTGGAACCCAAAACGTTCTAGGTGCAGGGTTTACCATTCCTTAGCTGCTGAGAAACACATCAAAAGTAGCCAGTGTTGAAGGAAAATCCTCATTGACACCATGGCATCGTACATTTTATTTTAGTTTTAACTTTAATATATCATACACATCATGCATGAAATGGGATCTTGTGTCAATATTAGAAGGGTGTATGACCGTACTATGCCTACATCGACTTTCAATGTATTCCCCCACACATATAGATATTCATCTACACTCACACAAGTCTCCAATAACACTTGATGAGATTTTCCCCATCGTATTGTCTCCACTTATCATGAGATGCTATTCATGCCTCGTCTTGTCTCTCATGCTCCTGGTGCCAGCACACACACACACACACACACACTGTTAAAACCTTTTAAGGAGGCTGCGAATTTTCGCAGCTTTTTGTAAAAAATTGCGCATAATTTCAACGTCCTGCTAGTCATGCCAGGAATATAGTATATGCATATGATTAGTATGTGTGGATAGAAAACACTCTGAAGTTTATAAAACTGGTTAAATGATGTCTGTGACTATAACATAACGTGTGTAGGAGGCAAAATCCCAAGGTAAACTGTTCACAAAAAACACACAAAAAATATCAATCCGCCAGTCTCTGTATTGTCTATGGCAAGGGAAAATAGATAGCGACCGGTTTACAGTTCCTACAGCTTCCGCACGATGTCGCCAGTGTTGAGAATTGTATTGAAGTTCATCCTTGGTCAAATGAGTAATAGGCACTTCCTGTTGTCGGGTATACCGGAGGAGGTTATGAAAGGTAGAATATGGACAATGATTTCAAGACTTGCTGCTATTGAATACAGATCACCCCGTGATCGTTTATTAACGTTTACTAATACCTAAAGTTGGATTACAAAAGTAGTTTGAAGTGTTTTGTCAAAGTTTATAGGCAACTTTTTTAATTTTAAAAAATGACGTTGCGTTTTGAAACAGAGTTTTTTCCTGGATCTGACCGTGTTCATAAATTGACATTTTGGGTATACATGGACCGATTTAATCGAAAAAAAGACCCAATTGTGATGTTTATGGGACATATAGGAGTGCCAACAAAGAAGCTTGTCAAAGGTAATGAATGTTTTATATTTTATTTCTGCGTTTTGTGTAGCGCCGGCTACGCTAATTATTTTGTTTACGTCCCCTTCGTGTATTTCTGGGGGTTGCATGCTATCAGATAATAGCTTCTCATGCTTTCGCCGAAAAGCATTTTAAAAATCTGACATGTTGGCTAGATTCACAACGAGTGTAGCTTTAACCTCTTGAAACTCCCCATCCCGGATCCGGGATTGTGACTAAGCCTCAGGCTCATTAGCATAACGCAACGTTAACGATTTCTGAAAATCGCAAATAAAATTAAAATAATGCGTTTGCTCTCAAGCTTAGCCTTTTCTTAACAACACTGTCATCTCAGATTTTCAAAATATGCTTTTGAACCATAGAAATTGACTAATTTGTGTAAGAGTATGCAAAGCTAGCATAGCATTTTGTGTAGCATGTAGCACGCAACATTTTCACAAAAGCCAGATAACCAAATAAATAAAATAATTTACCTTTGAAGAGCTTCTGATGTTTTCAATGAGGAGACTCCCAGCCACATACCAAATGCGCAGTGTTTCCTGAAAGCGTCTGTGTGTAGGAGAAATCGTTCCGTTTTCTACATTGCGCCTGGCTACCGAAACGAACCGAAATGCAGTCACCTACAACGTGAAACTTTTTCCGGATTAACTACATAATATCGACCGAAACATGGCAAACGTTGTTTGGAATCAATCCTCAAGGTGTTTTTTCACATATCTCTTCATTGACATGCAGTTCGTGGAAGCTTGCTTCTCTCTCTGTGCCCCATGGAAAAATACTGGCAGGTGACTTTTGCGCACCAATTTCGGCGCAGGACACCGGGCGGACACGTGGTAAATGTGGTCTCTTATGGTCAATCTTCCAACGATCTGCCTACAAATACGTCACAATGCTGCAGACACCTTGGGGAAACGACAGAAAGGGCAGACTCATTCCTCTTGCGTTCACAGCCATATAAGGAGATCATGAAAGACAGAGCCTCAAAAATCCTTGTCATTTCCTGGATGCCAAGTCATCTTGGTTTTGCCTGAAGCTCACGTTAAAGGGCACGCACAGAGAAGATATTTGTATTTCTGGACACGTCAGAGTGTTTTCTTTCGAACAGTAGCAATTATATGCATAGTCGAGCATCTTTTTGTGACAAAATATCTTGTTTAAAACGGGAACGTTTTTCTTCCAAAAATGAAATAGCGCCACCATAAGTGTAAGAGGTTAATTGAGTACCCTGCATGTGTGTTTTAATGAAAGTTTGAGTTGTATCGAGTACTATTAGTTGGCGCTCTGGAATTTCCGCTGATTTTGATACCTGTACAGGGACCGCAGACATAAAGAGGGAAACGTACTCAAGCTCTTTTTTACCTCCCCTCTTCCTGCCCGCCATTATTACAGAGAAGGGCTGACTTGCTCAACCTTTCCAACAACCTCTACTTCCCATCCGTATTCTACTGCAAGGATGCAAGAACACCATTGAGCTATTTTATCCCATCACACACACTTGCACATTTGGATTTTACACTTTAGCAATTTAGCAGACTCTCTTATCCAGAGCGACTTACAATAGAGAGTGGATACATTTCCATATTTATTTCAGGAATGGTCCCCCGTGGGAATCGAACCCAACCCTGGTGTTTCAAGCGCAACGCTCTACCAACACATACAGACAGTCACTTGCCTGGGCATGTACATAAGTGTATGAGTCATTATGTGTATGTAGTGTATGAAATGTGCAAGTCTTTCTGTCCATGCACAGTATGTGTTTGAATGTACAGTAGCACGTGTATTTTTGTGTGCGAGAAGGACAGACGGAAAATAAAGGAGAGGGATGTAAAGATTTTCTTCCATTTCTCCCATAATGGTGGTCCTCTTTGCAGAATCCTCCCGGAGGCACTGACTCTGCTTCCCATCAGTCAGAGAACACACGCCACAATTTGTTTTACAGCCTGGCTGTTTCAGGGAGAATACAGCGCCACTATAAATATACCTGCCCATGAACATAGCAATATAGTCGACAAACAGAAAACTGAAAACTGTAAATGTAAGAAACACTGAACCCATGGCTATAACAGGTCCAGGAATATCATTATCTGAATGGCCTGGAATGTGTTATATGGTATAGGAGGGTCTACAGTATACTGTAAAAAGTAATTAGTTCTACATCTATTTTGTGGAAACCCATTGCCGAGAACCCTTCGAGTAACCCAACTTAAAATATTTCAGTGTTCAATACTTAATAAAGTGATATCACCACGCATATGGTAATCTTTTTCAGTTGTAAATACTTAACTGTTTTGTGTTTAATGATCTTTTTAACACTAAATTGAATGATGTATTCTGAAATATAATGATTGAAGTTAATTGAAAATGAATGTTTGTAGTAAAGAAAATAAAAAATGTAGGGTCCCTTCTACCTAATATATACAGTGGGGCAAAAAAGTATTTAGTCAGCCACCAATTGTGCAAGTTCCCCCACTTAAAAAGATGAGAGAGGCCTGCAATTTTCATCACAGATACACTTCAACTATGACTGACAAAATGAGAAACAAAATCCAGAAAATCACATTGTAGGATTTTTAATGAATTTCTTTGCGAATTATGGTGGAAAAAAAGGATTTGGTCAATAACAAAAGTTTATCTCAATACTTTGTTATATACCCTTTGTTGGCAATGACAGAGGTCAAACATTTTCTGAAAGTCTTCACAAGGTTTTCACACACTGTTGCTGGTATTTTGGCCCATTCCTCCATGCAGATCTCCTCTAGAGCAGTGATGTTTTGGGGCTGTTGCTGGGCAACACGGACTTTCAACTCCCTCCAATGATTTTCTATGGGGTTAAGATCTGGATACATGGCCCCATTCATTCTTTCCTTTACACGGATCAGTCATCCTGGTCCATTTGCAGAAAAACAGCCCCAAAGCATGATATTTCCACCCCCATGCTTCAAAGTAGGTATGGTGTTATTTTGATGCAACGCAGCATTCTTTGTCCTCCAAACACGACGAGTTGAGTTTTTACCAAAAAGTTATATTTTGGTTTCATCTGACCATATGACATTATCCCATTCTTCTTCTGGATCATCCAAATGCTCTCGAGCAAACTTCAGACGGGCCTGGACATGTACTGGCTTAAGCAGGGGGACACGTCTGGCACTGTAGGATTTGAGTCCCTGGCGGCGTAGTGTGTTACTGATGGTAGGCTTTTTTACTTTTGTCCCAGCTCTCTGCAGGTCATTCACTCGGGACCCCCGTATGGTTCTGGGATTTTTGCTCACCGTTCTTGTATCATTTTGACCCCACGGGGTGAGATCTTGCGTGGAGCCCCAGATCGAGGGAGATTGTCAGTGGTCTTGTATGAATTCCATTTCGTAATAATTGCTCCCACAGTTGATTTCTTCAAACCAAGCTGCTTACCTATTGCAGTTTCAGTCTTTCCAACCTGGTGCAGATCTGCAATTTTGTTTCTGGTGTCCTTTGACAGCTCTTTGGTCTTGTCCATAGTGGAGTTTGGAGTGTGACTGTTTAAGGTTGTGGACAGGTGTCTTTTATACTGATAACAAGTTCAAACACGTGCCATTAATACAGGTAACGAGTGGAGGACAGAGGAGCCTCTTAACCTCTAGCGTCGAGCAATCCCGTATCCGGGAGCGTAATCATAGCCTCAAGCTCATTACCATAACGCAACATTTCCTATTCATGAAAATAGCAAATGAAATGAAATAAATATATTCAAACACAAGCTTAGCCTTTTGTTAACAACACTGTCATCTCAGATTTTCAAGCCTAGCATAGCATTAAGCCTAGCATTCAGCAGGCAACATTTTCACAAAAACAAGAAAAGTATTCAAATAAAATCATTTACCTTTGAAGAACTTCGGATGTTTTCAATGACGAGACTCTTAGTTAGATAGCAAATGTTCATTTTTTACAAAAATATTATTTGTGTAGACGAAATAGCTCCGTTTTGTTCGTCACGTTTGGCTAAGAAAAAGACTTACAACGCCAAACTTTTTTCCAAATTAGCTCCATAATATCGACAGAAACATGGCAAACGTTGTTTAGAATCAATCCTCAAGGTGTTTTTCACATATCTATTCGGTAATCTATCAGTGATGGCAGTTGGCTTCTCATCAGAAGCAAACGGAAAAATACTGCAGCTGGAGTATACACAATAATTGCGACGGAGGACACCAAGCAACCACCTGGTAGATGTAGTCTCTTATGGTCAATCTTCAATGATATGCCTACAAATACGTCACAATGCTGCAGACACCTTGGGGAAAACGTAAGGTGACTCCTCGCTCCTTCACAGCCATATAAGGGGTCATTGGCATGAGGCGGTTTAAAAAATGCGGCACTTCCTGATTGGATTTTTATCTGGGTTTTTTCTGTAACATCAGTTCTGTGGAAATCACAGACAATATCTTTGCAGTTTTGGAAACGTCAGTGTTTTCTTTCCAAAGCTGTCAATTATATGCATAGTCGAGCATCTTTTCGTGACAAAATATCTTGTTTAAAACGGGAACGTTTTTCATCCAAAAATTAAAAGAGTGCCCCCTATATCCAAGATGTTAAAGAAGGAAGGTCTGTGAGAGCCAGAAATCTTGCTTGTTTGTAGGTGATCAAATACTTATTTTCCACCATAATTTGCAAATAAATTCATAAAAAATCCTACAATGTGATTTTCTGGATTTTTTTCTCTCATTTTGACTGTCATAGTTGAAGTATACCTATGATGAAAATTACAGGCCTCTCATCTTTTTCAGTGGGAGAACTTGCACAATTGGTGGCTGACTAAATACTTTTTTGCCCCACTGTACTTCATAATTCATGTTTTCCAGTATAAGTAGTAAGTAGTTCTGATTACAAATTTTTATCGACTGTGACTGAATGTTTAACAATGTTTAACAATTTGGCATTTTAACCCACGTATGCAGGCGTTGCTCAGCACAATGCTCATTCATCTAGCAGTAACTGGAGGTAGAGCTGTAAGAATTACAGGATGCTGCATTAGCTTCTGTCATTAAGTTTGGGACACATTACCTTTTTGATGGTGGGAATGACTATTGAACGTCAATTTGGCCAACAGTTTTGATATCCATTCATCATTATCAATTACACCTCATAGCACAAGAAACTGCTGAATACCTTTTTAGAAATATACCTTTCTCATTTCAAAAACACATACAACATTGTATAAAATAATTATAAAGTCTAAACATTTTGAATTATCCACAATCCCCTAAAAACAGAGCCACGTGGTGCTGTTAAGTATTCATACCTTGCAAAATTGTAATAATTCTCTCAGAACAACACAGTTTTCACTCAAATATCAATGTGCCTAACTACATTTTATTATAGTAAAGACTAAAACATTATAAAATCACGTAAAAACAACTTATTTTAAATATAAAATAATCATAACTTGTTAAAACTGTAACTTTAGATTAGCAGAACATAAATAAATAAAGTTATATTTACTCACGAACCTAATATTTGTTAACTGTACTCAAAATAATTAAGTGACAAGAAATCCTATTGACATATGAGTTAGCATGACGTTTATGATTTGAGTTCCACTGACCGTGGGAGATGTTTGAGTAGCCACTACCCAATTTCTTTATTGAGTTAGGCAGTTACTTTTTACAGTGTACAGACCATATTTCACCACATATATTAGAGATAGCCTCCTCATGTGATGTATCTGTGATGATTTCCTCTATCATTTTCGCAAACCATTCCTTCGGGTGACAATTAATCCAATAAACACGTTATTTCCCTGGTAGAAATCAATCAAATTATATTATTGTATTGGTCAAATCAAATCAAATTGTATTTATATGGTTAGCAGATGTTATTGTGAGTGTAGCGCAATGCTTGTGCTTCTAGTTCCGACAGTGTAGAAATATCTAACATGTAATCTCACAATTCCACAACAACTACCTAATACACACAAATCTAAGTAAAGGAATGGAATAAAAATATATACATATAAATATATGGTTGAGCAATGGGCAAGATGCAATAGATTGTATAAAATATAGTATATACATGTGAGATGAGTAATGCAAGATATGTAAACATTATTAAAGTGGCATTATTAAAGTGACTAGTGATCCATTTATTAAAGTGGCCAATGATTTCAAGTCTGTATGTAGGCAGCAGCCTCTCTGTGTCAATGGATCAGTGTCACAAAGATGGCTAATTGATGGTTGGGGACATGAAGCTGATGTCTGGATTCAGCTCTTAATCAATAGAGCAAGTAGGTAGTTACAAGGCTTTAATCCAATAACGTATAGCAGTACATGCATGTGGTCATCCTGACAGTATTCATTATAGCGAAAAGTTCTTTGAGCGTATTCATATCCCTTCCTAGGTTACTTGACCTCTCCCAAACCCCCTCTGGCCCTCTTCTCCTCTTTCCCGTCAGTCAAGACACTTTTGTTTAATCAATCAAAACATCTCAATGGCTTTCTGCTGACAATCCATACCACTTACTTGAGTTGACAACAACGGATTTGTTATGATTTAATTTATCGATTCCTTTCTTTCTCTGCACCAGCAGCAGAATCCTTAAGGTATCTGCGGGCTCACCGGGAGAGAGGCATTCATCCATGGCTGACATGTGAAAGGAAAAGGCAGGGTCCTCTTTACAGTCTGTCTGAGTCACATATGTGTGTGATGAGCCTGACATGTGCAAGCATGCGGAAGAAGGGATAGAATAGGTGTGAGGGGGCATCATATTGCGCTTTTCTCTGAAACCAACAGGCAGAGGTGAAGTCAATGGCATCAGCAGGAAAAATGGGTGAATTAATCGTAGATCAGAACTTTCTTACAGTATCTGCCCCCCCCCCCCAAAAAAAAGGTGTGTGTGCAACTGTGTCAAAAACCAAGATCAATGACAGCTGTGAGATTGTGTTCATAGTTTTTCCATCAGTTAGTCAGTCGGTATCACTGTATAATTCACTTACCAGCCTCCATTATAATAATTGCATTAGATTGGAACGTTATATATGTTTGACATCTTTGTGAAATGTTGCTGGTGGGATTCTGAGCGTGATATGTTCAACACCAACCTGCTCTCTTTCTCACTCTGCTTCCTACATTCTCAGTTAATTCAGTCCAATCAGCCATGTGTGCTCAGTGTTCCTGCCATCCCAGCAGCACAGCACAGTTAATGATACGCAGCCAAGCTCTTGTGGCTGAGGAGCCAGTGCTGATTCCATCATATCCACACATAATAATGATATCTTTGATTCAATATAGATGGGAGTGGGATTCGTAGTCTGGAAGATATTCATGTTTTCAGATCAACCAAATTGAGAGTTAAACATTTTGCCAAAAAGTATCGCTGGAAGCAGCTGTGCCATCTTAAGTAAGCTCATTGATATTCTTATCACATACGGGCCGGCCCTAACCATCATCACTTTGTGAGTCAGTGGATCTGTCTCCTTACCCCGCCAAAACGCTGCTAATCTCCCAATATAGATCTGAATCTAACCGTCAATTCAATATTTACTCACTATTGTTGGACTAGGTAGGAGCCTGAAAGCAAGCATAAACTATTTACATGAAACAAATATGTATTTTTTTGTGTGCAGATGTGCTTTCAAGGTTTGCCACTGCTTGGTTAAGTGATGTTTACGTTGGAAGGTTCCTCACAGATCAACACTATTTCATAAGACTATGTATGATCGCAATACTTGCTTCCAGAAGCTCGTCATCTGTATTCTTCAGATGAATGATCCATGAAAGTATAATAATATCGTTAATTGAGGATACTACATGTACGTACATGTCAACATCAACACACAATGACAACATACAGTACAACACAAAGATTAGAAGAATCTTTGAAAGCAAATGTGCACCAGTGCACGAGAGGTCTTGAGACTCCTCCACTCAGAGTCTGGAATGCCTGTTCAACACGATTAGGCTGGAGTATTTTTAAGGAGATAACATTTAATGAGCTAAATCTTGACATAGTGGTGTGACTATTTTGGCCAGCAGATGAACTAATTCATTTTAGCGATCTCCATGACAATATTTTACTCTGGCAGAAACTCAAACATACATATGATCACGTGGAAACACATATAAAAGCGGGAAAAGTACTGGAAAATTGTCAGGATGAGCAGGAGAGCTAATATTGTCTTCTTTTAAGTCCTCTTAAGTTTTTAGAAAGCAGGAGAGCTAATTTCGCCTCGAAAGAAATACGGCCAAAATTGCTCAGTTGGTAAAATGCAATGAATGAAAAAAAAGAAAGTAAAGGGAATGAGAGAAATATTGTCGATAAGATAATTTTGGCCATAGAGAATGACAGAGGAAGACATGAACGGAAAGAGAGGGAGGGAGTTACTGTAGGTGTGAAATGAAGAGTAGTATGGATGTAACATTTATATAAGAACTAATGTATGAAATCCCAGTGTAAATGCCAAACGTTGGTCTTGACACATCCCAGGGAATGAGTTCAGTTGGCCCGGGCCAGATCTCCCAGAGGCAGGCGGCAATCTAAGGTCACATCCACTGGTCTCGTCACTGATCTTTTAAGACATCAATCAGGAGTCCCCTGGCCATTTTGCTCAGGCCTGTCTATTCTCTTTAGCCCTCTGTGACCTGGACAGACCCACATATCACAGCCTACTGTCACTGGAGAGCCCTGTTTGGCTGGGGGTCACATGGCCACTGTAGCCCTCACACATTCGACCAGACACAATCACAGATACACACAAATGGATATGGCAAAAACACACAAAGGTTGTGTGTCTCTACCACTTACAGTCTCTATCAACCCAATTGCCAACTTTACTATCTCTGTTACGCACATGCACAAGGCATGGACACACACACATGCACGCATCTCTCATACATGTATATCTCATCTCATGTATATTTTTTAGCTGGATTAGGTTTGATTCCTCGACTAATGGGATCTAGTCTTGCCAGACGAATACATATTTTTGTGGCGGGTAATGCTTACGTGAATGTGTTGGGGTGAGTGTGGGTGTTACTGGGCCACAGCATACAGATACACAGCACATCCAGACTGCTCTATTAGCCCCTATTGTCAGACTCTCCACAGCAAAATCAGAAAGAATGGCCTCTGTTTTCTGTGCACTGGACCACAACCCCATAGGGCTGGAATGAGTGCCTCTCTTTTCATCTCTACTCTTTCTTCTTTTCCCTTTCACCTTCATCACCCCCTGTCTGCTGCTGTTCTCTCTCTCTCTCCCTCTCTCACCTTCATGTGTGTGTAAAATATTATTGTTCTCAGAATTTGTATCAATCGATTTAGATGTGAATGAAAATGTGTATTTTTGCAATACGCTATATATCCATTGTTTGCTGGAATGGAATGTTCGTAGCCTGTATATTTGTCTGTTATTGTCACGACTCCCGCTGAAGTTGGCTCCCCTGCCTGTTCGGGTGGTGCTCGGCAGTCGTCATCACCGGCCTACTAGCCGCCACCAATCCCCTTTTCCTTTTCTGTTAGTTTAGTCTTATTAGTTTCAACTGTTCCTATTTGTGTTTTCTTGATTTGTTCGCCTATTGAAGCTTGTGAGGCCCACTCTTGTTAGTTCACGTTTTGAGTTGGAGGTGTTGTTGTGCTCCGGACTGTGTTACCCTGTGTTTTGGGTTGGTCAGTGTTTTTTGCCCGGGGTTTGGGCATGACCATTTTGTGCCGGAATAACTTGCCTTTTATTTATTTTTTTAATAGCTGTGCAACACTCCCCAATCAACTTGACAGAGTTTGAGAGGATCTGAGAATAATGGCAGAAAATTCCCAAATACAGGTGTGCCAAGCTTGTAGCGTCATACCCAAGAATACTCAAGGCTGTAATCTCTGTCAAAAGTTATTTAACAAAGTACTGAGTAAAGGATCTTAATACCTATGTAAATGTAATTTTTATGTTTTTTTGTTTTTATAAATTTGCAACAATTTCTAAAAACCTGTTTTTGCTTTGTCATTTTGGGTTATTGTGTGTAGATTGATGAGTGGAAAAAAATATTTAATTCATTTTAGTATAATGCTGTAATGTAACAAAATGTGGAAAAATTCAAGCGGTCCGAGAACTTTCCGAATGCACTGTATAGCCTGTTGGAATGGATCTATTGATGTACAAACAGAATCCTATAATTGGCAAAGCATTGATTTCATCATAACAACAAAGCACATGGAGGGTATAAAAATGGAATGCGACTAGACATATTTTTTCTTGCAACACGTTGTTGGTTAATATTTGTGCTGGAAAAGACTGAGGAGAGGAATGGAGAGGCAAGACTGATGCAGGATTGGAGAGTGTCTCACTTTCAGCCTGTGAGATGCCGTCCTCCATTTCCTCCAAAAATCCATGTCTGCTGGGCAGCTGAAGCGACTATCAAGCTAACTATTTAGCAATGTCTTTGTTCCACAGACTTTGTCTTAGTGACCCACCATTTTTCTTAAGAGGGGCCTGTATGGGTGACATACACTGACTCTCAATGTCCTCTGTAACTCAGTGCGGTCTTTATAGCTCAGCTTATAGAGCATGGCACTTGCAATGTGAGGATAGTGGTTTTGACTCCCAGGACCACCCATATTTAAAACGTATGCATGGATGTCTGTAAAAGTGTCTGCTAAATGGCATGTCAAAAAAAAAATTCTATAGAGCTGCACTGTTCTGTTGTCTTGTGTAATTAGTGTCATGTCTTTACCGTTGAATGGTGTGACAATGTCCTCTTTTATTTGCGACAAAATGGACGAGTCAAAGTGGAACAACAGGGGCCCTCACGACAGTGGCCCAGAGTAATGCATTATTGAGATCAGACTTTGCAGGGGAGGGGAGCGAGAGTTATACAGGCTAGAAACCTAGGCAGACACACATCTGCAATCTGCTCACTTATTGTCACTGAGGAGTGAGATCACGACAGTAGTAAAGTTCAAGTGCTGTATCTAATATATTAGTGATGCATGTGTAATGTACATAATATTAGGGGCACCATGAGATGGTATCTAAAATAAATAATACGTTCTCTCGCTCTCTCTCTCTTTTCATATATATTTTCTTTGAGTTTTCATTCCCTCTTTTCCTTGGCACTCTCAATCTCAGTGCAACCCCTCTTCCTACATTCTGTTTTGTATTCTGCTTTCATACAGATATGATGACTGACTATATCTCTGATTGTCCATGAGCCTCTATCAGGAAAAAGAGGCAATTCTAAGGCAGGGCTCATATCACTTTCCCCACACAGATGCTTAGTCAAATGGATTCCCCTCTTTTCCTTACTGATTCATTTTTTATTTATTCCATCCATGCTTATTTATTACCAGACCCCCAATCCCCACTCTCATATATATCGCTTTCAGCTACAACATGTACCTGTTAAGATTGGCAAGCCTCTAAGCTATCATGTCCAATTTCACGCTAGGCAGAGGATGAGAGAGGAAAACATTTGTTGGTCAATCAGGGAGCTACGTAAAACTAAAGACACCGCCAGGGCCATTCGTAGCTGTCGCCTTCCAATCAACCACAACCAAACTCCACTCTTCCACTCTCCACCTCCATACGATACCCATCTTCATCGTCTACACCATGGGATACCCTTGTTCATGAAATATTATGGGCATTAAGCAGAGCTGCGGAAGTATAGGCAATGATGCACCTCAGCCATGCTCAAGGTCCTAAACAATATCATAACCGCCATCGACAAAATTCAATACTGTGCAGCCGTATTCATCGACTTGGCCAAGGCTTTCGACTCTCTCAATCATCGTATTCTTATCGGCAGACGCAACAACCTTGGTTTCTCAAATGACTGCCTCGACTGGCTCACCAACTACTTCTCAGACAGCGTTCAGTGTTTCATATCAGAGGGCATGTTGTCCGGACCTCTGGCAGTCTCTATGGGGGTGCCACAGGGTTCAATTCTCAGGCCGACTCTTTTCTCTGTATACATCAATGATGTAGCTATTGCACCTGGTGGTTCTCTGACCCACCTCTACGCAGACAACACCATTCTGTATAATTCTGGCCCTTCTTTGGACACTGTGTTAACTAACCTCCAGACGAGCTTCAACGCAAGTAAAACTAAATGCATGCTCTTCAACCGATCACTGCCCGCACCTGCCCGCCTGCCTAGCATCACTACTCTGGATGATTCTGACTTAGAATATGTGGACAACTACAAACACCTAAGTGTCTGGTTAGACTGTAAACTCTCCTTCCGGACTCATATTAAGCATGTCCAGTCCAAAATCAAATCTAGAATTGGCTTCCTATTTTGCAACAAAGCATCCTTCACTCACGCTTCCAAACATACCCTCGTAAAACTGACTATCCCACCGATCCTTGACTTCGGAAATGTCATTTACAAAATAGCCTCCAACACTCTACTCAGCAAATTAGATGCAGTCTATCACAGTTCCATCTGTTTCGTCACCAAAGAACCATATGCTACCCACCACTGCGACCTGTATGCTCTCGTTGGCTGGACCTTACTTCATATTCATCACCAAACCCACTGGCTACAGGTCATCTATAAGTCTTTGCTAGGTAAAGCCCCATCTTAGCTCAGTTCTCTGGTCACCATAGCAGCACACACACACAGGATGCGCTCCAGCAGGTATATTTCACTGGTCACCCCCAAAGCCAATTCCTACGTTGGCTGCCTTTCCTTCCAGTTCTCTGCTGCCAATGACTGGAAATAATTGCAAACATCACTGAAGCTAGAGACTCATATCTCCCTCAATAACTTTAAGCATCAGCTATCAGAGCAGCTCACAGATCATTGCACGTGTGAATAGCCCATCCAACTACCTCATCCCATATAATTTATTTATATCACTCCAGTGTTTATTTGCAAAATTGTATTTATTTCGCCACTACGGCCTATTTATTGCCTCCCTAATCTTACTTAATTTGCACACACTGTAAATAGACTTTTCTATTGTGTTATTGACTGTACGTTTGTTTATTCCATGTGTAACTCTGTGTTGTTTGTGTCGCACTGCTTTGCTTTATCTTGGCCAGGTCGCAGTTGCAAATGAGAACTTGTTCTTAACTCGCCTACCTGGTTAAATAAAGGTGAAATAAATAAAAATAAATATAAAATTATGGTTGTGTGCCGTAGCCATGTCTGTTGCCTTTGCTAATCAAATCTGGTCCTAAAAACAACAATTATGCAAGAGGTTTTAATAATTTAGCTTCATATCCAATGTGATCCCCGGTCCTCTCATCCACAGAGGAAACATCTATGTATGTTGTGGATGAGGGGACCAGGGGATCACATTGGATATGAAGCCCTGCTTCACTTACTAGTTTGAGTATTCGCTGGCATTATATCAAAATATTTTTTTTATCGTTGTGTTTGGCATTGTCTATCTGCAATCTACATCGCAGAAAAAAGTATCTGACTCTACTCTGCAAAACCATTGCCTTACACTGCAAAAACACAGCCTTCAAAAATGAAACCTTCAGGGGGTCGAGATAGATAAGCCAGATGAAGCTAGTGGACAAAGACCGATGTCGCTACATAGTTCTGTTTCTTGGAGAGGCACAATGAGCAACCCCTAAACCCACCAACATCATAGCCCTTAAATCTAATAGTGTAAGAAAGGGCTGTGAGTGACACGCAGGAAGCCGGATGACTTGATTAGAGGAAGTTGCTTGATTTACTGAGTTGATACGCTGACATTTATATCTCCAATCGATTCTTTCATGATAACTGAATTCCACCACTTTGTAATGTAGCAGAGGAGTAGACGATACCACAAGGAAAAGTACAACAGAAGCTTATTATTCCCCTTATCATCCTCATCATTATGCTTGTTATCGTTATGGTAACCTTTGGGGGCGGTTGGGGAAGATAGTGGTTTGTGTTTTTAATTGCATCTGCTGGGACTTAGGGGCTGGTACCGTTGCAGAATTCCCTTAATAGTCACGCTCCCTAAAGCTCCACTGTCTCACAAGTATTGGACCGTGAAAACCCGCTAACACACATACACAGTCTTATCTTCCATGTCTCCCACTCTTTGTGTTTTCTTGGTCCCCCCACCCATTTCTATACATATATGTCCATAGGTGTGTTGATTAAGGTGGTTAATCTCTGGTGTATTTAAAGTGATGTACCACCCACTGGTTTACAGGTGCATACAATCATTCTTCAGTCCTGCTTTAAATGAGGTTCAGCTTATAAAAGCTTAATAATGCCCTCATAAGCACTACATAAATGTGTTACAAAGCGTCTATAACTGTATGTCATACGTTATAAAGGGTTCATAAATGTGGCAGGACATCAAACTTGGCCTTCATTAGTTAGGGTTTAAAATCTAGTTTTAGGAAGATCAATTGTGTAAATCCGCATGGTTTAGCAATAATTATGACTTTCTTTACTGTGTTAAGTAGTGACGATGACCAATACTTTACTCGGTAAGGTCACTCCTATAGAAGTCTATGGTCACTCCCACTAAGGTCAACTTTGAATGGTTGATATCCCAGGCTTATGTGTGCTGTGTGTGCAATAGCTTGGGGACGACATTACATTGTCTATCCGAAACACTACTTACTTTATGAAAGCCCCCAACCAAAAGGAATGTAATGTTTCTTTATAATGGAACCAAGTTACATGTTCCTCAGTACATGAACATGCACACAACAAAAGCGAGCCACACCGCGCAATGCTGGACCCAGTCGGGTCTTTGACACATTCACCCACTCCCCCGGTGAAAGATCAGCCACAAAATGTTGGCACCAGTGTAACAGTTTGCAATCAAGCCTTGGTCTCCAACATCGGAACAGAAGAGGAATATCTGGTGCAGTGGTCTTAGGTTGGACTATTCCAAAACATCTTGGTTCTGACACACACACACACACACACACACACACACACACACACACACACACACACACACACACACACACACACACAAACACACGCAAGCTTTGCAGTCGATCAACCCATTTAAATACATCTCACGCCCTACAGTAACCTGTGAATCATGAGAGAACTGTCATAAATAAGCAGAACGTTAATAACCTATTTATTGACACTTTATGTAGTGTCCTGTAATACTTAGTTTGAAGTGAAACACCTTCGGTCATTCGCAACACATCCATAAAGACTCTGTCTTATTTTAAAGTCAGATACCTTTGGTCATTCATAACACAGACAAAAAGGCTTATTAATCATGTAAACACAAATGTATTAATACTTAGGGAATGATCACTAACAGCTAAAACAAATAAACATTAAAGACATGTTTTAACCATACATTCCAAATATTTGTACATTTTAAAACAATACATGATGTTTCAAAAAGTCCCGTAATGCAATTAAATTGAGGGCTGTGAATAGTGTAGATTGTCCCTGAGCTTGCGGACAAATAGTTATTTCCTCTCTTCTTGCTAAAGGTACTGCATGTTGGTTCCAACCTTACAAGTTACAATATAGAAAGTTCGCAGGACTCTTAGGAAATGCCTTGGTCACACAATCTGTGCCAGAAACTCTAAATGGGGAAATGGGAAACTTCATTAAATTCATATTATTATATTCCTCTTTTGTTTACAAATTTCATGACGTGACTATGAGACATGGCTGTATCTAGCAGGATTTGGATTTAGTTGAGGCTGCTAGCTTGCAAAAGTTTGGCTAGCTAGCTATTGCTGTGAAGTCAACAAAATTATTTTAAGTAACAATTGAGGTAGCTACATTATGTAATCTAATTCAACACTTAACTGCTAAAAACTCATTTAAATTAAAATAAATAAAGGTAACTTACTTGTTTTTCGTTGTCCAGTGGCAGCCCAAGTGGGGCATTTCGTTTGCGAACTCATCACATGATCAGCGTCTCGTCAGCAACACTAAAAAGGTCATTCTAGGTCACGGAATTTTGGAAAAGTTCCCCACACGATATTAGAAAAGTGTCAATAACCATTCAAAATCATTGTCTGAACTTTAAAAATGATTCTTGTTTGTTCATATTAAACTGACATTTGCAGTATGTGTGTTTTAAAACATGTTCCAAGGTCAAATGTATGCCCCAAATGGGAATCACTGTATATAGAATACATACAGTGGCAAGAAAAAGTAAATGAACCCTACCTGGATTTCTGTATAAATTGGTCATCAAATTTGATATGTTCTTCATCTAGGTCACAACAATAGATAAACACAGTCTGCTTAAACTAATAACACACAAACAATTATACGTTTTGATGTCTTTATTGAACACACTGTGTGAACATTCACAGTGCAGGTTGGAAAAAGTATGTGAACCCTTGGATTTAATAAATGGTTGACCCTCCTTTTGGAGCAATAACCTCAACCAAACATTTTCTGTAGTTGCGGATAAGACCAGCACAACAATTCTTGAGATGTCTGGTGTGAACTGCTCTCTTGAGGTCATGCCACATCTTCTCAATCGGGTTGAAGTCAGGACTGACTGGGCCACTCCAGAGGGCATACTTTCTTCTATTGAATCCATTCGGTCATTGTGCTGTTGTATCACCCAACTTCTGTTGAAATTCAATTGGCGGACAGATAGTCTAACATTCTCCTTCAAAATGTCTTGATAAACTTGGGAATTCATTTTTTCATTGATGATAGCAAGCTGTCCAGGCCCTGAGGCAGCAAAGCAGCCCCAAACCATGATGCTCCCGCCACGATACTTTACATTTGGGGTGAGGTTTTGATGTTGGTGTGCTGTGACTTTTTTCTTCACACATAGTGCTGTGTGTTCCTTCCAAACAACTCAACTGTAGTTTCATCTGTCTACAGAATATTTTGCCAGTAGCTCTTTGGAACATCCAGGTGCACTATTGCAATCTGCAGATGTGCAGCAATGTTTTTTTGGACAGCAGTGGCTTCTTCCGTGGTGTCATCTCATGAGCACCATTCTTGTTTCGTGTTTTACATATCGTAGACTCATCAACAGAGACGTTAGCAAGTCTTTAGCTGACACTCTAGGATTCTTCTTAACCTCATTGATCATTCTGCAATGTACTCTTGCAGTCATCTTTGCAGGACGGCCACTTGTAGGGAGAGTAGCAGCAGTGCTGAATTTGTCATACCATCGATTGATGCACATCATTCCTTTTAGAGATACTTTTTGTAACCCTTTCCAGCTTTATGCAAGTCAACAATTCTTAATAATAGGTCTTCTGAGATCTCTTTTGTTCGAGGCATGGTTCACATCAGGCAATGCTTCTTGTGAATAGCAAACTCAAATTTGTGAAGGTTATTTATAGGGAAAGGTAGCTCTAACCAACATCTCCAATCTCATCTCATTGATTGGACTCTAGGTTAGCTGACTCCTCGCTCCAACTTGCTTTTGGAGAAGTCATTAGCCCAGGGGTTCACATACTTTTTCCAACTTACACTGTGAATGTTTAAATGATGTATTCAATATAGACAAGAAAAATACAATACTTTGTGTGTCATTAGTTTAAGCACACTATGTTTGTTTATTGTTTTGACTTAAATGAAGATCAGATCAAATTTGATGACAAATTTATGCAGAAATCCAGGTAATTCCAAAGGGTTCACATACTTTTTCTTGACACTGTATTGGCAAAGAGCAAGAACTATTCTGGGTGCCGTGGTAAACATATTGTAGGGAATACTCAGTAGGGTCTGTAGAATGCATATATGGTATCCTTTCATGGGGCTCTGAATAATGTTGCTGGCATTTCACTCCACCCATTCCATCTGCGGCCAAATTACTGCACTACCGAAAGCCCGCTAACCAAATAACAGTACAGGGCATGCTCACTGAATTAAAGGGCAACTACACTTTCCCAGACCTCAATATTCATTGCCCTGTTGTGAACACAGAAAATCCAATTTAGTTGTTTTTCTATGTAAAAAATTGGGGACAACAGAAAGAAAATGGGGGAAAATCCGAAACCTGGAAAAACAAAACCCAGAAAAATCAATCAGGCAAATAATTTAAACAGATTTTAAAAGACCCTACCAACATTTACTTTCTGTGCATGACTGCACTTTAGAGTTTGTGTCGTCCTGCATGTAATTTTTGGTGGAGTTTGAGGTCAGGTCCGATATTGACTATGCAGCCAAAGGGGAAAGAGGTTGGGACATCCTAGAAATGTTTTAGTGAAATATAATATATACAATTTAGCAGATACTTTTATCCAAAATGACTTACAGTCATGTGTGAATACATTTTTACGTATGGGTGGTCCCAATATCCTGCCATTGCAATGCTCTACCAAGATGCATGACAGGGTTATAAATGCTTTGTGAAGCCTCAATTTAATATGATTTATATGGCCTTTACTAAGCAGTGCTTATTCCACCCTTTCTAAAGCACAGGTTTGTCATATTTGACATAGTGGGTTATGTCACACAGTTTGCCACATTTATGAAGCCTTTATAAGCTGCACGTCATTTAAATCGAGACCCACACTTCCATTCATTCACTTCCTCAGTTCCTTCTCTATCATTTTTACTCAATATCAAAAGTGGATTTCAGCTTGTAAATAAAATAAAGTAAATTATTTTTTACTGTGAAAGTAATGAATGGTATCGAAAAGAAAAAATAAGATGTTTCAGCATCATGGATAGCGTCACTAATATAATGCAGCATTTCAGCTTCATGGACCGCTCTCCTAACACAGTGCTGCGTTTAAGCACCATGGACAGAGTACCTAACAAAGTGCACTATTTCAGCACTATGGACCCTGCCTCTGTGTGAACAAGCCGATTCAGCACTTGAGAATTAGGATATTTGGAATGGAAGGGGACACAGAAGTTTCATGGTTAGATATATACAGTGCTCTACTTAAATAAAGTACAACACATCTGTCAATTAATGACATCACTAGCCATTCAATCATCAGTAATTCCTTTTGGATAGAATTGCTCTGTAAAGAAATCAACATGTACAACATTTTTCCGTTTGACTTGCCCCATCAAAGTCGTTAGATCCTGTCAGTCCATGTACAGAGCTGATTAGCGTGGAAGGGCATGTATAGGCATTAATTATAGGCATTAAACCATATGTTTATATATAGACATAGCCTAATGTAAATACATCACAACATATTCCTTACCACCATCCAAGCATGAAGGTAGACTGACCTAGACACTGCTGAGAATTACACACGGCCACCAGAGAGCCATTTAAGAATAGGGGTAGAAATCTCACAGCTCAAGTGAATAGCATCACTGACAACTATCCCTTCTAGATAAATGGACCTCAACACTCAACGTGCTAGTGAGGAGCTAATAGTTTCAATGGGCATGATTGAGCCATGGTTCAGCCAGGCAGATTGTTTTATAGCACATGAACAACAACCCGTTGAAATCGATTCAGATTACCACAGTGCATTTATCATCATTATTACCGCGACCTTAGCAAGGTTGGTTTTAGCAGCGTGGTCATTTGAAATGACTGAAAGTATATATGACATTGTTAGCATGGTCTATCTTAGTAATGGTGCCATTAAGAATGAATGAATGAATGGCGCTAACACACTGATACTGTAGGTTGTATGTTGTATTATATGATGATGATTTTGCCATGTGGAGAGATCATTCATAAATGTATTACATAGTCTCATTGCAGACATGAATAGAGTCTGTACATTTTATATTCTGCCTGTCAATTCAATATCCTGTCCCTGAACAACATACTAAAAATAAAAGCAGTTCTAGTACAAATGTGTGTTGGAGACATCAAGGCCTCTTGCGAAGCTTGCCCCATAAAAACAAATTACCAGTTGTATACCCAATTAAAATGGACGCTGAGTTGGGGCTTAGAAATACTCATACAGCGTTTTCCATTCTTGACAGTGAGAGGAAACATGATGTGTTGGCTGAGGTTGCACATCCTCAGACTGTGTTGAAATTCTATTTTGTTAAAACCATTTACATTTATTCAATCGTGCTGTATTCTTTGTTTCAATAGCCAGAAATTGTATTGTAGTTTTACCTTGCCTTCTTTTATCACAGAGCTTTATAATAATATAGCGTATTAATCTATAAACAATGCCATATACAGTTCTGCAGTGATGAATCACCTTTTTTCAGAATTAAACTGTAAATATTTCAAAGTCCATGCAGAACAAAACAACTCAACAGTATTGGTCCCTTTGGATGGGAGCGACATGGCTTTTATTTCTAATTGATGCTTGAATTCCCCATAGTTGTGGAACATTGTTGTCTTGAACATGTGTGAGAGTGTATACTTTGGAGGCCAGGATGAAAACAAATATTTAATCTATCCAGTGTATTTATTCTGTGTCCCAGATTAGTGGATTTAGAAGTGGTGTAACATACAATCTCCCTGGACCCCATTCTACAATTCTACAAGCAGAAACTGTCAAGCAAAAATTGTCCATCAACTAATACAATTGGCTCATTAATTTCCCTCCTCTCCCCTGTAACTAATCCCCAGGTTGTTGCTGCAAATGAGAACGTGTTCTCAGTCAACTTACCTGGTAAAATAACAGATAAATAAAATGCACTAATACTGGGAGGGGGGGGGGCTGAGTCACTCACTGACTCACTGAGCACTTAGACAGCTTTATTACAGAGAGCAGAATACTGACAGGAAAAATAGAGAACTATTAACTCCAAGAAAATAAACTACATGGATAGAACCACTGCGATAGTATCACAGGGCCTCTGTTCATCCCTCCATGGACCAGTGACACTAACACCAGCCTGAACCCCCGGACTGAAATGGGTAGGAGAAGATGAGAGGGAAGATGAGCTGAAAAACATGGACAGTTGGAGAGTGTCATGAGAGATTTTGTCACTCACGACGACTGGAGTCAAAGCGTAGGTGGATGCTTCCTGTCAGCCTCACAGGACAGAACAGACTCAGAGCAGCCAAGTGTGTTGAGACTGCTGGTCCTCACAAGGCTGTCAGGGATCCTCAGAGGTAGATTGCTCACATTCGACTAATGCTGCATTAAGCACAAATGGTACATTCCCATGTGGATACTATGTGATAGCCGCCATGAAGTCTGGGCGGGAAAGGAATTATGACTATATGTATTGGATATGATTATCTGAAATGTAACGTTATGACTATTACTACTGTTCCCTGAGAAAGTGAAACAAGGTTCAAATCAACTATGGGGAATTTCGCTCTTGCAACTTCAATTGAAGAACTAGAATCACGCCTGACAAGGCCAATGACATCCACACTTCGCTGGAAGCCCTGCCTTGCACCTGAGGCTCAAATTCATTCCTTCACCGAGCCCAAAACCTGGAGGCACAGGGATAAACAGGTGTTGTACCGAATTTCTCTCCTTCAGGGATAGGTAGTTATAGCCATAATGTTACATTCCGTTTCAGTCATTACTCTCAGTAAAACACAACTATGGGGAATTGGAATCCTGCCCCAAGTCAACCCCAATGGATACTAAATTAAATGGCCCATGGCAGACCACCCAGACCTCCACCCAATAAGATGCAATAGTCTAGGTATTGCGCACACTGCACGCTGCAGTGTCTCAGGACTGGGAGTAGTGACATCCAAGTGATAAAACCTCAGAAAAATGTGTGGTGATGCCAAACTCCCAGCAGCACAAATATCCCCTAAAAGTCAACCATTTAAAAATGACCCAAGATACTTCCAGTCACCTGGTGGAGTGGACATGTACACCACTAGGTAACCCTTGCCACTATATGCCAGACAACAAGCTGGTCACACGACTGGATATCCCAGATCCGTTCAATCTATGTGCGTAAAACTTGTACTGGACAGAGGGCATGCAATCGCAGTTGCTTCTCAGAAGCAAATGGAGGAGGTGAAAATGGTATTAGCTCAAAGTTAGAAAACAGTAATTACCTTTGGAGCAAAGGCCGCAGTAGGACACAACTTCATCTTAGAATTGTCAGGGGCAAATTGAGTAAAGGAATGCTGTTAAGCACGGAGATCCCCAATGTGTTTAGCTGAGATCAAAGCCACACACAAGAAGGTTTTGTAGGAGACAATCATCAGATCCACAGACTCCAGAGGTTCAAAAGGGAGCCTCACACAGAGCATCCAAAACCAGCCCTTTAAAATCAAATACATTTTTATTTGTCACAAGCTCCACATACAACAGGTGTGACATTACAGTGAAATGCTTACTTACAAGCCCTTAATCAACAATTCAGTGTTAAGAAAAAATAAAGTGAAAAAAAATAAAAATAAAATAAAAATAGAAAAAGAGTGATATGGAGCGGTTGTCATTTAGGCAGGTTACCTTGGTGTAGGTAACCTGCCTAGAGGGGTTTAGGCAGGTTACCTTTGTGAACTATGGAACTATGGAGGTCTGCTTGAAACATGTGGTATTACAGACTCGGTCAGGGACATGGTTGAAAATGTCAGTGAAGACATACTTGCCAACGCATGCTTGGAGTACACGTCCTGGTAATCCGTCTAGCTGTGAATGTTGACCTGTTTTAAGGTCTTACTCACATCGGCTAAAGAGAGAGTGATCATACAGTCGTTGGGAACAGCTGATGCTCTCATGCATGCTTCAGTGTTGCTTGCCTCAAAGCGATCATAGAAGTTATTTAGCTCATCTGTTAGGCTTGTGTCACTGGGCAGCTCGCGGCTGTGCTTCCTTTTGTATTGATGCTTTCCCTGTTTGATGGTTCATCAGAGGGTATTGTGGGATTTATTATAAGCATCCGGGTTAGAAAAAAGAAAAAAGCTCATTGAAAGCGGCAGCTCTACCCTTTAACTCAGTGTGGATGTTGCCTGTAATCCATAGCTTCTAGTTGGGGTATGTACGTACGTTCACTGTCGGGACGATGTCATTGATGCTCTTATTGATGACGCCAGTGACTGTACTCAATGCCATCAGAAGAATCCCGGATCATATTCCAGTCTGTGCTAGCAAAGCAGTCCTTTAGTTTAGCATCTGCGCCATCTGACCACTTCCTTATTAGGCGGGTTACTGGTACTTCCTACTTTAGTTTTCGCTGGTAAGCAGGAATTAGGAGGATAGAGTTATGGTTAGATTAATGATGAGCTTGGAGGGTACAGCACATTAAAATCAAAAGAGCGTTGACCAAGTTAGCAATCAGCAGTAAAGCTAGCTTGCAGTACAATCGATGTAAAAATTCTAAAGTAAGCACCACTTGATCGAAGGATACTACAGTCTGTAGCAAAGTATTCTACGGTATACTACAAAATGCAAAAGTAAGTATTACACATGATCAAGGGATAGTACAGTGTGTAGTATAGTTTTCTACAGTATAATACAAATGTCTATGGTAAGCACTACACTATCGAGGGATACTACAGTGTGGAGTATTGGATTCAACAGTATACAACAGTTTACTATAGAATTAAACTATAGTATTTTTTACGTGGGCATGTACAGTACAGTAATGAGCCTTCACACAAGACAGGCTCTATTAGCCTTGCTTTCTAACTAGTAAACACTGAAGAATATTGATTAGACCAAATGTACTGTTTCCTTTGTTATGCCTACTGTTTGCTTTGCAGTTATCCCACCATCATTAGATAGATGACAGTAATGGTCAAGTTTGAATGAAGCTCAAGACAACTGTCAAGTCAGGACGTTTCAGAGCTAGACAGTCATATATACTGAATCATGGTGTAGGAGTGTGTATGTGTCTTTGTAAACCACATTGTCTGAGTAAGTGATGTCACCACTTGCATACAAACCCACTACTGTCTCTTGTCACTGTCACTCATCCAGGCAGTTATATGAGTTGATCACTAAGTGTTCATGGTCTACGGCCAGTAATAATACACACACCAATCTCTCAGAGACAAGCTAGAAACTCACATACTTACTTATTACATACACACCTGTCAATCCCTCACTAGCTAATTACAGATAGGCCTCTCTTCCTCTACTTTAAGCAGGTATTCATTCACTGACCTTCTGGTCACCAACATATCTCCCTTATGAATATCACAGAGATTTAAGAATAGTTATGGCCCTCATAGTATCTGAGAGACTAACTTTACATCAGTGTTGAACCACTGGGCCAATCCTGGCCGGCTCATCTCTATCTATTCCCCAGAGCTAAACATCCTAGAAGCAGGTGTGGGAATAGAAGACAGTTCACCACAAAAAGCTCATTTCTACAAATGTCTTTTTCAGCGGGGGGGGGAAATGGCTGGTCATCAGCATCATGACGGTTTAAGCTTGCTGTTGCATGTGCCTCCAGCATGTACGTATGTGCTGGCCTGTGGTTCGGTGGTTGGTGCAGGGGTTATAATGAGATGTGAACAGCGGTCATGCTCTACTGCCGCTTCCCAATTCAGTTTGTCTCTCATCATATTCAGTTAAGTGAACAGAGTAGCGAGGGAGGGAGGGATGGAGGGGGTTCCGCTTGCAATCCCAGTCACCCAAGGGTAAAAGTGACTTCCTTAACTATTTTAATAAAGTGGGACATTTTAATCAGGTACTGTAACTTGTTCTGCTGCAGAAGCAGCAAGTGTTGGCAAATTAGATCCTTTTCCATCTCTGGGAGCTCTAACCACATCGACGTTGTGGCTGCAGTGGAAGGAGAGGGATGCCGGGTAGACTGAGGAATATCAAAATATCCAAAAATACTACAAAGTAGCCTTTATATTACCTTCCTGGGGTACAGATACTGTAATACAATAAGGGGTATATGAGCAGGAAAATGGAACTCCCTATATTATCCAGAACTTGAAAGAGACATGGTGGGATTATTAGATAGCATACGGCTATTCAGTCCAAGAAGGAGATTGAAAAGGAGGAATAATTTTTAGCACTTGATTCATTATCAACCACTTTGTGGATAGAGAGAGTTGTTGTGGTTGTCTATTCTGTGTGTCTTGGTGAGGCAGATATTTCCCTGATCAACTAAGGATAAATACAGTATTTATAGATTTGTGTGCAATGTATTTCCAAATAAACATCTCTCATAACACTTGCTATACAATTATACCACAGTTCTTTCCTAACAAGTATTTTTTATGAATCAATTGATTGCAGTATATCTCTCCACCAAACAAGGCTGGAGAACAGTTAAACCAGATAAGAAAGGAGGACAATATTTTTTTTCTCAATGAGATGGATAAAGCTGACTGCATTTGTTTTTAGGAACTTTCATAATCAGGGACGCTTTCTCGGTGATCTGATCAGTTCTAAGAAAATATGGCTTTCAACTTCTTTCACCAGCCTGAGCACAGACCTCGCACCAACATCACCACTTCACCACCCCAACACAAACACACATGAATGCAAGCACACACACAGTGGAGGTCACCTGCAGATTGCGCTATCAGGAGTGGAGGAAGGGGGAGTTGGTATATTTATAGAGCTAAAGAAAGAGATGGAGCACACTGTAAACCTCAAGGCATTTTTAACTCAAATACTTCTAGTAAGTTGTACTCTAAATCAAATAAAAGTTATGATTACTTCAAATGTTTGTGGTACTGACTCAAAACTAAATGAGGAGTCACACCAACACTTTTTTTAAAGCTAAGATAAAAATTGAATTATTTTGAGTATCTGTTTTTTTTTGCATGTACATTGAGTGATTGATTGACTACATGTTATGCTACACAAATATGTTTTTTTCTAAACTAATCCAATCATTGAAAGTTTGCACCTGTCACTGAAATGGTTGTTCCAGTTTATGGCTTCGAGTCCCACTGATCTTAACACTGGCAAGCATTATGAATGCATGTTGCGGGTGAATACAAACGTCAACTGTTGGATAGCCTAACGCTGGCTAGATTGCAATAGGATTTACACATCACTTTGCCAGCCAGCATAATGGTAGGGTTGCAAAATTCAGGTCAATTTCCCAGGTTACTGGGGATTTTCTTTCGGGGGGGATTCTAGAATTTTGCAACCTACAAGTGCAACCTCGATGTGGCCTGTGCACTATGAGTTCCAGGCCACTGTAAAAGGCCTTATGATATACTGTATATAATGCTTCAATTGTAATGATGATATTCACCTTGGAACTCACTTGGTGAAGGCCACAGGACTGAAATTGAATGAATTCAACAACCATGTCTCTGTCACTAACAAATACAGTCATGGGTGGTAACTCGAAAAGGCAGGGCACACTGGGAAATTATTGGAGGCATGGCTTAGTGAAAATGTAAGTATACCTTACAGAAAAAAAACTGCATTTGTATACTCATATGAAGGTAGTACTGCTCACTTCAGCTTTTTAAGTTTCTTAACTTTTTGGGGGGTATTCGGTTTCCTCAAAATGTTTGAGTAGCCAGAACTATCCAGTTTTACAGTGCAAGAGGGAGAGAGAGGTAAGACTTTCATCTGAAAGAGTGAAGATTAATGTTGCCTTCAGAGTGGAGTGGGACTAGGAGTGCCAGCATTTCAATCCATCTTTGGTGGTGACTGCTCCATTTGGCCCAGCCTGCTCTACCGAGAGGGAGAGGGGGAATGGGAAATGGAGGAGGACAGACCAAAGAAGCAGCTCATAGAGAGGCTAGTCACATACAGTATTTTCCACATCTTGTTACATTACAGCCTTATTCTAAAATGGATTAAATAGTTTTCACCTCATCAATCTACACACAATACCTCGTAACGACAAAGCAAAAATTGGATTTTATAAATTTTTGCAAATGTATAAAAAAATCCAAAACTAAAATCCAAAATGTACATAAGTATTTAGACCCTTTCCTGAGTACTTTTTTGAAGCACCTTTGGCAGCGATTACTGACTCGAGTCTTCTTGGGTATGACGCTACAAGCTTGGCAAACCTGTAACTGGGGAGTTGCTCCCATTCAACTATGCATATCCTCTCAAGCTCTGCCAGGTTGGGTGGGAAGCTTTGCTGCACAGCTATTTTTAGGTCCCTCCAGAGATGTTCGATCAGGTTCAAGTCTGGGCTCTGGCTGGGCCACTCAAGGACATTAATAGACTTATCCCAAAGCCACTTCTGTGTTTTCTTGGCTGTGGGCTTCAAATCAAATTTTATTTGTCACATACACATGGTTAGCAGATGTTAATGCGAGTGTAGCGAAATGCTTGTGCTTCTAGTTCCGACAATGCAGTAATAACTAACAAGTAAACTAACAATTCCAAAACTACTGTCTTAAACACACAAGTGTAGGGGGATAAAGAATATGTACATAAAGATATATGAATGAGTGATGGTACAGAGCGGCATAGGCAAGATACAGTAGATGGTATCGAGTACAGTATATACATATGAGATGAGTATGTAAACAAAGTGGCATAGTTAAAGTGGCTAGTGATACATGTATTACATAAAGATGCAGTAGATGATATAGAGTACAGTATATACGTATACATATGAGATGAATAATGTAGGGTATGTAAACATTATATTAGGTAGCATTGTTTAAAAGTGGCTAGTGATATATTTTACATCATTTCCCATCGATTCCCATTATTAAAGTGGCTGGAGTTGAGTCAGTGTGTTGGCAACAGCCACTCAATGTTAGTGGTGGCTGTTTAACAGTCTGATGGCATTGAGATAGAAGCTGTTTTTCAGTCTCTCGGTCCCAGCTTTGATGCACCTGTACTTACCTCGCCTTCTGGATGATAGCGGGGTGAACAGGCAGTGGCTCAGGTGGTTGTTGTCCTTGATGATCTTTATGGCCTTCCTGTAACATCGGGTGGTGTAGGTGTCCTGGAGGGCAGGTAGTTTGCCCCCGGTGATGCATTGTGCAGACCTCACTACCCTCTGGAGAGCCTTACGGTTGTGGGCGGAGCAGTTGCCGTACCATGCAGTGATACAGCCCTCCAGGATCCTCTCGATTGTGCATCTGTAGAAGTTTGTGAGTGCTTTTGGTGACAAGCCGAATTTCTTCAGCCTCCTGAGGTTGAAGAGGCGCTGCTGCGCCTTCTTCACAATGCTGTCTGTGTGGGTGGACCAATTCAGTTTGTCTGTGATGTGTATGCCGAGGAACTTAAAACTTACTACCCTCTCCACTACTGTTTCATCGATGTGGATAAGGGGGTGTTCCCTCTGCTGTTTCCTGAAGTCCACAATCATCTCCTTAGTTTTGTTGACATCGAGTGTGAGGTTATTTTCCTGACACCACACTGCGAGGGCCCTCACCTCCCCCCTGTAGGCCGTCTCGTCGTTGTTGGTAATGAAGCCTACCACTGTTGTGTCGTCCGCAAACTTGATGATTGGCCACGCAGTCGTGGGTGAACAGGGAGTACAGGAGAGGGCTCAGAACACACCCTTGTGGGGCCCCAGTGTTGAGGATCAGCGGGGTGGAGATGTTGTTGCCTACCCTCACCACCTGGGGGCGGCCCGTCAGGAAGTCCAGTACCCAGTTGCACAGGGCGGGGTCGAGACCCAGGGTCTCGAGCTTGATGACGAGCTTGGAGGGTACTATGGTGTTAAATGCCGAGCTGTAGTCGATGAACAGCATTCTCACATAGGTATTCCTCTTGTCCAGATGGGTTAGGGCAGTGTGCAGTCTGGTTGAGATTGCATCGTCTGTGGACCTATTTGGGCGGTAAGCAAATTGGAGTGGGTCTAGGGTGTCAGGTAGGGTGGAGGTGATATGGTCCTTGACTAGTCTCTCAAAGCACTTCATGATGACGGAAGTGAGTGCTACGGGGCGGTAGTCGTTTAGCTCAGTTACCTTAGCTTTCTTGGGAACAGGAACAAAGGTGGCCCTCTTGAAGCATGTGGGAACAGTAGACTGGGATAGTGATTGATTGAATATGTCCGTAAACACACCAGCCAGCTGGTCTGCGCATGCTCTGAGGGCGCGGCTGGGGATGCCGTCTGGGCCTGCAGCATTGCGAGGGTTAACACGTTTAAATGTTTTACTCACCTCGGCTGCAGTGAAGGAGAGTCCGCATGTGTTCATTGCAGGCCGTGTCAGTGGCACTGTTTTGTCCTCAAAGCGGGATTTTTTTTTTAATTTAGTCTGCCTGGGAGCAAGACATACTGGTCCGTGACTGGGCTGGTTTTCTTTTTGCAATCCGTGATTGACTGTAGACCCTGCCACATACCTGTTGTGTCTGAGCCGTTGAATTGAGATTCTACTTTGTCTCTATACTGACGCTTAGCTTGTTTGATTGCCTTGCGGAGGGAATAGTTGCACTGTTTGTATTCGTTCATGTTTCCGGTCACCTTGCCCTGATTAAAAGCAGTGGTTCGCGCTTTCAGTTTCACGAGAATGCTGCCATCAATCCACGGTTTCTGATTTGGGAATGTTTTAATCGTTGCTATGGGAACGACATCTTCAACGCACGTTCTAATGAACTCGCACACCGAATCAGCGTAATCGTCAATGTTGTTGTCTGACGCAATACGAAACATATCCCAGTCCACGTGATGGAAGCAGTCTTGGAGTGTGGAATCAGATTGGTCGGACCAGCGTTGGACAGACCTCAGCGTGGGAGCTTCTTGTTTTAGTTTCTGTCTGTAGGCAGGGATCAACAAAATGGAGTCGTGGTCAGCTTTTCCGAAAGGAGGGCGTGGGCAGGGCCTTATATGCGTTGCGGAAGTTAGAATAGCAATGATCCAAGGTTTTTCCAGCCCTGGTTGCGCAATCGATATGCTGATACAATTTAGGGAGTCTTGTTTTCAGATTAGCCTTGTTAAAATCCCCAGCCACAATGAATGCAGCCTCAGGATGTATGGAATCCAGTTTGCAAAGAGTCAAATAAAGTTTGTTCAGAGCCATCGATGCTTGGGGGGGGGATATATACGGCTGTGATTATAATCAAAGAGAATTCTTTTGGTAGATAATGCGGTCGACATTTGATTGTGAGGAATTCTAAAATCAGGTGAACAGAAGGATTTGAGTTCCTGTATGTTTTTGTGATCACACCACGTCTCGTTAGCCATAAGGCATTCGCCCCCACCCCTCTTCTTACTAGAAAGATGTTTGTTTCTGTCGGCGCGATGCGTGGAGAAACCAGCTGGCTGCACCGACTCCGATAGAGTCTCTCCAGTGAGCCATGTTTCCGTGAAGCAAAGAACGTTACAGTCTCTGATGTCCCTCTGGAATGCTACCCTTGCACGGATTTCATCAACCTTGTTGTCAAGAGACTGGACATTGGCGAGAAGAATGCTAGGGAGTGGTGCACGATGTGCCCGTCTCCAGAGTCTGACCAGAAGACCGCCTCGTTTCCCTCTTTTACGAAGTCGTTTTTTTGGGTCGCCGGCTGGGATCCATTCCGTTGTCCTGGGTGAAAGGCAGAACACAGGATCCGCTTCGCGAAAGTCATATTCTTGGTCGTACTGATGGTGAGTTGACGCTGCTCTTATATTCAGTAGTTCTTCTCGACTGTATGTAATGAATCCTAAGATGACCTGGGGTACTAATGTAAGAAATAACAAGTAAAAAACTAAAAACTGCAGTTTCCTAGGAATGCGAAGCGAGGCGGCCATCTCTGTCGGCGCCAGAAGTTGTTATGTTGGAAGGTGAAACTTTGTCCCAGTCTGAGGTCCTGAGTGCTCTGGAGCATGTTTTCATCAAGGATCTCTCTGTACTTTGCGCCGTTCATCTTTGCCTTGATCATGACTAGTCATGTGCCTTTTACTGATGATTGGCCTCTATCTGATCACGCTATCATAAAGGCCTGCTTGGTGGAGTTCTGGAGAGATGGTTGTCCTTCTGGAAGTTTCTCGCATCTCCACACATGAACTCTGGAGCTCTGCCAGAGTGAACATCTGGTTTTTGGTCACCTCCCTGACCAAGGTTCTTCTCCCTCCATTTCTCAGTTTGGCTGAGGTGGCCAGCTCTAGGAAGAGTCTTGTGGTTCCAAACGTATTCCATTTAAGAAAGAAGTTCATTGTGTTCTCCAGAAATGTTTTGGTTCATTCCTTTCTTGGGGATCTACAGACAATTCCTTTGACCTCATGGCTTGGTCAACTGTGGGACTGTATATAGACAGGTGTGTGCCTTTCCAAATCATATCCAATTAATTGAATTCACCACAGGTGGCCTCCAATCAAGTTGTAGAAAGATCTCAAGGATGATCAATGGAAACAGGATGCACCTGAGCTCAATTTTCAAGTCAAATAGCAAAGGGTATGAATACTTATGTAAATAAGGCTTTTTCAGTTTTTCTTTTTAATAATTTGCTAAGATTTCTAAAAACGTGTTTTCGCTTTCTCATTATGTGGTATTGTATGTCGATTGATAAGGACATGATGTTTTATTTAATACATTTTAGAATAAGGCTGTAACATAACAAAATGTAGAAAAAGTATAGGGTTCTGAATACATTACAAATGCACTGTAGACCTGATCACAATGTCTCTGCTGAGGGAGACCTTATCCGGGCTCTTATCGCTCTCCCTCTGGCCTCCCTTGGCCCTGTGCAGATTAAAAGTCACAGCATTAGTGTTTCTTCTCCTCTCCTCCCTCTTTCCATGTGTATTTCCCCTACTCGCTCTTCTTCCCTCACTCTTATCCCTCTATATTGTTTCTGCAACTCCTTTCCTATTTCTTGCCATTTCCCGCTCATATTTACATTTACTTCCCTTAAACTAGTCTCTCTCTTCTCATGTTAGCATGTCACACTGAATATTCCCAAGCCAGACTGAAGGCCCAAGGGAGAGAAAGACAGCTAAATACACTAATCAAAAAAATAAAGGGAACACTTAGACAACACAATGTAACTCCAAGTCAATCACACTTCTGTGAAATCAAACTGTCCACTTAGGAAACAACACTGATTGACAAATTTCACATGCTGTCGTGCAAATAGAATAGACAACAGGGGGAAATTATAGGCATTTAGCAAGACACCCCCAATAATGTAGTGGTTCTGCAGGTGGGGACCACAGTCCACTTCTCATTTCCTATGCTTCCTGGCTGATGTTTTGGTCACTTTTGAATGCTGGCGGTGCTTTCACTCTAGTGGTAGCATGAGACGGAGTCTACAACCCACACAAGTGGCTCAGGAAGTGCAGCTCATCCAGGATGGCACATCAATGCAAGAAGAGTCAAGAAGGTTTGCTGTGCGTCAGCGTAGTGTCCAGAGCATGGAGGCGCTACCAGGAGACGTGGAGGAGGCCGTAGGAGGGCAACAACCCAGCAACAGGACCGCTACCTCCGCCTTTGTGCAAGGAGAAGCAGGAGGAGCACTGCCAGAGCTCTGCAAAATGACCTCCAGACTCCATGAGGGTGGTATGAGGGCCCGACATCCACAGGTGGGGGTTGTGCTTACAGCCCAACACTGTGCAGGACGTTTGGCATTTGCCAGAGAACACCAAGATTAGCAAATCGCCACTGGCGCCCTGTGTTCTTCACAGATGAAAGCAGGTTCACACTGAGCACATGTGACAGACGTGACTGGAGACGCCGTGGAGAACGTTCTGCTGCCTGCAACATCCTCCAGCACGACCGGTTTGGCGGTGGGTCAGTCATGGTGTGGGGTGGCATTTATTTAGGGGGCCGCACAGCCCTCCATGTGCTCGCCAGAGGTAGCCTGACTGCCATAAGGTACCGAGATGAGATCCTCAGACACCTTGTGAGACCATATGCTGGTGTGGTTGGCCCTGGGTTCCTCCTAATGCTAGACCTCATGTGGCTGGAGTGTGTCAGCAGTTCCTGCAAGAGGAAGGCATTGATGCTATGGACTGGCCCGCCCGTTCCCCAGACCTGAATCCAATTGAGCACATCTGGGACATCATGTCTCGCTCCATCCACCAACGCCACGTTGCACCACAGACTGTCCAGGAGTTGGTGGATGCTTTAGTCCAGGTCTGGGAGGAGATCCCTCAGGAGACCATCTGCCACCTCATCAGGAGCATGCCCAGGCGTTGTAGGGAGGTCATACAGGCACGTGGAGGCCACACACACTACTGAGCCTAATTTTGACTTGTTTTAAGGACATTACATCAAAGGTGGATCAGCCTGTAGTGTGGTTTTCCACTTTAATTTTGAGTGTGACTCTAAATCCAGACCTCCATGGGTTGATAAATTTGATATCCATTGATAATTTTTGCGTGATTTGGTTTTCCAGCACATTGAACTGTGTAAAGAAAAACTATTTAATAAGAATATTTAATTCATTCAGATCTAGGATGTTTTATTTTAGTGTTCCCTTTATTTTTTTGAACAGTGTATAAGACAGTTCCTCTCATTAATTATATTCCTGGTCTGAGGAAACCAACTGGGGTCAGTACAACAGATTTGGCTTTAATAATATAAAGGTTTGAATAATAAAATAAAATAAATGCTTCCCTTGATAATATATAATTCCCTGTGCTGTTGGTCAGTTGAGAAACTTTCTGGGACACCTTTGTCAGGGTTCTTAAGACAACCCCGCTGTATGGGTTAGGAATTACAGCTGGGGAAAATAGGTCTGTTTTTCTTTTGATCCCAGTTGAGCCCCCTTTTGGCACTGATGGTGGGTATTCCCCCTATCACACTCTTACCTGAGTGTCATAGATCATGTGATGCACTGGCATATGAACCATTGTGAGTGCAATCAGTGAGTCATGAGAACCTGCAAGGACAAAAACAAAACACTCCATGCCCTTTTCTTAGCTTGTCTTGTGCTCTTGTTTAGCCTTTGTCCTGTTTGTAGTTGTTGCATGACTGGCCTTACTCTAAATGACAACACCAGCGTTTTGATCCCTATTTATGAAGCTATTAATGGTCAGCAACTAGCACATGGGTGGGGTGTACATTAACGTGTTATCAGCTCTTTAACCTCTCCCTGTCTCATTTATATTACTAAGCCATGGCTCACTAACCCATTATTGTTGTGGATTAATTAGGGAGCCACTGATGATTCCCCCATGGAGGCCACAAGGAAGGAGGCTCCAAATTAATTTCACAACAGCGTTCAAATGGATGGAGAGAGAGAGAGTTTCTACTACCTGTGTCTGTCTAGCGCAAACAAGGTCAGATGGATATTTTTTATCAATCCATATCTCTATGTTTATTTACATCCCTAAATCTAAATCTGTCCCAATCATTCCATTTTTCCTTTGCGTGTCTTTCCATCACTCTTTCACTTCACTGAGTGTGAAGGAGGAGATCGAGTTTAGGTCCAAATCGACTTCATCAATAAGGTGTCACCCGGTAAGAGATGCGATAAAAGGCCATTGGGTTAGCTAGTCTTCGTGTCCTCCCAACCAGGGTGAACTTTAGAGTTAATCTCAATGGATTACACACACACACACGCACAAACAGACACACAGACGTGTACACATACTGTATGCACACAGGCACTTACACACACAAAGACAGACATGAATACATCTGTTCCTTGTTGAGAAAGATCCATGTGAATTGGGACTGGTGGGAGAGGGAGACAAGATCAGCTTGCACTTCAAGAGGCCTTCGGCGACATATGTAAACATATTAAAGTGAATCTCAAGGTTGAATTTAGTTATGTTTTTTAATAAATCAAGCTGATGAAAAGAGATAAAGAAATAAAATCACATGAGGGTAAACCCCATCTATTCTCAAATATCTCTGATAAGCTGAATGTTAAATGGTGTTTAAAACCAGTGCAATTACTGACAAGACAGTGGTATGTTAGAGAGAGGTAACCTCCAACCTTATCATACTCCAGCAGTTGGCACACACCATGAGATAGAATCCTGTAAAGGGGCTTGTCTATTCTTTGTCGACACAGTTTTCTTAATCTTGAAATTTGCAACCGCAAAACAAGTTCTCAATATTGTATGGCAGTTGTGTGTTGCCGTTATGGATTCTCTTTATCTCTGACGATTTTGAACAAATTGTGTGTGTATTCACAAAACAATGAGAAAATAAAGTGAAACAACATTCACATAGTCTTGCTGACAGTATTTCTTGTATCTCTAGACAATGTTCTAGTTTAGTGTCAGAGAAGCTTTGTAAAGTGTGACAGATTTGCCAGGCCAGCATGTCAGCACGATGGTGAAATGGCAGTTCCTCCCTATGAGAAGTGTGAAAAATGTCAGATCTCATTCAGTCTTAGCAGTGGCCTAACAACACTCTGTATGGTGGCAGTGGAATGACGACACCTGTCGTTTGCATATGAACCAAACTCCTTAAAAGAATATCAAAACGTATCTTGTGTAACCAACCGTACATAATAAAACATGCAACATCCCATAAAACACAATCTACTACAAATTAAAAGAGTACATTACAGAATGATCGCATGACCAATGTACACTTTTCTCAATGTTGCTAGTGGCCAGGACCCTCTGCGTTTCCCCCACATAACATCTACCCACATGCCTGGCCCTGCCTCTAAGTTAGTCAACAGTTAACACTAACTGTATCCAACAGTCTCCTGAAACTCATACTGTCTAGATGCATGACTGAATAATAACACACAAGGCAGGCCGATTTTAATTGAGTCTATAAATAATTATTCTATAAAATGAGTGCAATATGCACACACTTACCTGCAGAATGCCACGGAAACGGTTGAATTGACATCGCAATGCAAGCCACCGCCCAAGAAAACAGTAACAGAAAACAAAAGAGAAAGAGAGAAAAAAGAAAGAGAAAAAAACAGTTAGGCAGAGTTAAGACCTGAGGAATGAATAATTGAAAGGTTTTACATAAGACACACAAAGATAGTTCTTAAAAGGGCATTTCATGAAAGAATCACCTCCAGGTGAATAATTGAGGGAGCTGAGGTTGTTGAGCAGTGCAGCGAGGTGGGTGAGGGTCTTGGCCTGCAGTGCCATGACTGTGTAGACTGCTTTAACTGACAGGGGTCAGGAGCAGGGGAGAGGTTTATGCAGTGTTCAAAAGCTCTGTTGTCTTAGCACATGCAAATTTGAAATATCACACAGACACGACCCCATAAGAGAAGATTATGGGATGCTAAACACTGTCTACCAGCTGCGAATACACGTCTGACTGCCTGCTTCCCAAGAAAATATTAGAAAACAGATTATCTTGCTCTTTATTCAAGGCTAATAGTTTTTGCCAGTCTTGTTCTGGGTGCGAGCATAGCACAGCAAAGCATAGTACTGCATTACAACGAGGATCAGCTGATCAACAGAGAATAGTACTGTACATTGTGTTGTGAGGATGATGATGGGTGACTGTTTGGAAATGTTTTACATCCCAAAGGAGTATCAAACAGGACATAGTAGCCTTGCACTATCGTATAGTTTACAAAGACTAATGAGCTACTGTATGCCACACCTAATCTGAAATTAAACTAGGCAGGTTTACAGGATTTTTCTTTTGTCCAACTTTATCTATTTTGTGACAAATGATGGAAACTTTGTTTTGCTAAAAATAATGATTGCTGTATAATTTAAGGTTCCCGGGGCACTGGATTTCACCATGTTTGTCACACCTTGGTCTTAGTATTTTGTGTTTTCGTTAATTAGTTGGTCAGGCCAGGGTGTGACATGGGTTTATGTTGTTGTATTTCGTATTGGGGTTTTGTAGTTATTGGGCTTGCGGCTGAGTAGGGGTGTTGCATAGGTATGGCTGCCTGAGGCGGTTCTCAATCAGAGTCAGGTGATTCTCGTTGTCTCTGATTGGGAACCGTATTTAGGTAGCCTGGGTTTCACTTTGTATTTCGTGGGTGATTGTCCTGTCTCTGTGTAGTGTTCACCAGATAGGCTGTAATTAGTTTTCACGTTCCGTTTGTTGTTTTGTATTTATTTAAGTTATTTCATGTATCACTATTTTCTACATTAAAGACATGCGTAACCACCACGCTGCATTTCGGTCCGACTCCCTTTCAACAAACGAAGAACGCCGTTACAATGTTACTATAACGCTCCACTCCACATTTAATTTTAAATGCCTACTTCTTGCAAAGTAAATATTTTAACCTCTAAAATGCATGTTTCTTTGCAGGTCAAGGAGTGTCCTGACTTTCAAGAATGCCTGAAGTGCTTTGCCATGATTTTTTGGTTGGCTAGCATGTTTGCAAAAACTCAACATATCCAGTTGAAGTCCACGTTTTGGAAGTGAACCACTACATTCCAGCCCTTCACTATATATCAATTGAACATGTCACCCTGCCTCGGAGAGGGGGTGTGACCTTTACAATTTTTTGTTAAAACTAGAGGCTGCCTGGATCTGTAACGCTCGTACTCTTCTTCTGACGAGGAGTCGCAAGGATCGGACCAAAGTGCAGCGTGGTATGTGTTTATGACAATATTTATTCAACTCAGAACACTAAAACAAAAATAACAACGAGAATGATACGAAACAGTCCTGTCTGGTGACATACACAAAGACAGAAAATAAACACCCACGAAACACAAGTGGTATTATAAGTATGATTTTCAATCAGAGACAACGACACCTGCCTCTGATTGAGAACCATACCAGGCCAAAAGCAAAAACAAAACATAGACAACCCACCTAACTTACGCTCTGATCATACTAAAACAAAGACATAACAAAGGAACTAAGGTCAGAACGTGACAGGATCTTTAACTTAACTCTTGCTCCCTTCGGTCTCAACGTGGACTTTGATCTGAAGCCATTCTTGTGATTATTGTGATTTTGCTATTCATTGCAAATATTTGTAGGCCTATGTAGCCAAATTGTATCTATGATCGTATGCTATCCATTCATGCTTTTTATATGTTGTATTTATATCTGTAAATCAAACAATGATATCAAGCCACACCCTGCCATGACTACAGACACCTGTGTGTCCTTCCAAACTATATAAATTAGAACCTGCATTGTTTGTCATTATACCCTGATGAAGACAGCTTGCCTGTCGAAATGTGGGTTATAAATGATTGAGTACGAGGTTCTCCTTTTCTTTTTCAAGTGTTCTACTCCGCTAGCCAGCACTTCACCTATAGGTGTGCGTTTCTTTCGCCTCCAGATTGGCTGGCAAGTTTCAACACCCATTTATTTCAGATATACAGGAGAGCAAGTTTCACGGATCGTGGCAATACATAAGGAAACTCTTAAAACAACCTTTAAGCTGTTTCTAACAACAGAAGACACAAGATAGTTAAATGGAAATGCAGAGTAGCATGCAATTGTCGCAACTATTTTATATGCAAACACTCTAAATGTCGACAAATTAATGGAAACACAACTAATGTGGCAAAGCATTAATATCCCAAACCTGACACATATTTGGTTGAAAATAAGTTATCATAAAACAGTCCGTTGCCCAGTAAAACTGGTGGAGAAATCAAGGGCAGAAGTCTTTCTAGCCCTACCTCAGGATCCTGCATCTGCTAAATGTTATCAGACAATGTGCTGGGCAGCTATCCAGGGGCCTGATCAATGAATAAGTAGGCCCGGTCTGGCGGCTCCAGGAAAATACAGACTAATTGAGAAGCTGGAGCGGAGCCAGACCCAGAAATGTGCAGAGTGATGAGATATTCTCTGCCATGATTAATAAATTGCTGTTGGCGTCTGGGCAGCAAGTTGGTGTATTATCCAGTAACGTCTCCTTTTTATAGACCAGCTGATTTTCTCCTATTCACTTGTTGTTGCATGGACCAATATATTGGTCCTGTGACTAAAGCTAATTAATTCAGTAAAATGTTTACTTTCAGGTATAAAAGTCTGAGAGAAAGAGACAACATGAAGAAGAGCGAAGGTGGGGAGAGCAATGTAGATGCAATCAAAGTCAATGCCGGCAAATAAATAACTCACAGAATGAACAGATTACAGATTAACTCAATGCACAGATATACAGTATCTACTCGCCAGCAAATGTTTATGTCAGATAGAATACGTTGGCAGCCCGCTGAGCATAACTTACTTTCCATCTATTGGAATCTTGAATGCAAGAAAGAATCCATTAGGATAAAAACACATTTTAAATAATACTCAAATTTCATACATATGTTTATCCTTAGCACGCAGATGCAGAGAGCCATTTAGGGACAAGAATAGAAAAAGTGAAACAGAAAGACTACAAAAAGAAGAAGGGAGGAGGAAGGGAGAGGTTTCCTCTCATATTCTGGGCAGTGTGTCCTAGTTCCTCATCTTACCACCGTAATTGCCTATAAACCATTCGTTTCGTTATTCCAGCAATATGGCTGTGAGCAACCCATCTGAGGGGGGTGGGATGGAAAGCAAGATAGATCACTCTACCGGACAAAGTCAAATACACACACACAAATATGTATAAATGCACGCACACAAACACAATTATGACTGGCAGAAAATGGCATCTTGAACAACTTCTCTTTCAGATCTGAGATCATAGACAAATACAAGCTATCATTGGCAACCATGTACTGTATGCCTTTACAAACATGGCAACTGTCTTTAGTTAACTTTATTTCACAATTTCACAAATTTGTTTCCCCTTGAGGATCTTGTACAAAAATGTTTACTGAAGTGAAAACATTTAGGGTTATCGTCGACAATTTGAGTGAGAAAAGATGGTGCAGAGTCAGAGGGGAAGGAGGAGGGTGAATGGAAAGAGGACATACATATAGTGTATGGAAACTTCCAGGTCCTCTCTTAGTAAAGCCTTGTGAATCAGCCTTCCATTCAGTGGTCTCAGCTGAGTTGTTGTTTTGGGTAATTGTGTATTTCGGAGGCGCATCCCAGAATCCTAATTATGTTAATGTTTTAATTAGTGTTGGTTAGATAAGCCCCAGCTCTGCTGCACTGAAGAACTACACAAATGCTTCCCCATATGAGCATGGTGTTGTGTGACCAAAGTAAGCAATCACAGTCTACACGATACCTTCAAGATACCAATATATATTTTTTAAGTATTTCAACACAAGTATCGTCAGCAGACATTGCTGATGCATTTCAGTCCTACAGATGTAGGCTCTTAATTTGTCCAGTTTCTCACAGCAGGAAAGTAATCCTGCAGCATTAGGAAATTATTTTGTGATTATAATTCAGGACAATTTTGTAGTGGTTGATACATTTTTAGTTAGCGCAAATCAAGTCCGACATTTTAAAGTGGAAATTACAAACTTTAGAAGCATTTTTAAACCTTCAATAAATACACTACAAGTTTGCATTTCCTGCAATAACAGGTTGATCAAATTAAGATATTGCAACCTCTTGGATATGTTGACCCAAGAGGATGTTTGGTTAATGATGAGTGGGCAAGTATTCAGTTAACTCTAGGTCTCTTGGGCTGCGTTTACACAGGCAGCCAAATGTAGATCTTTTTTTCACTAATTGGTATTTTAACCAATAAGATCAGCCTTGAAAAAATCTAATGTGATTGATCAAAATACTTAGTGGAAAAAAAATTGGCTGCCTGTGTAAAGGAGCCTTGGTCAGCAGGGAAGTTCCTCCTTATTCCACATTGTGGATTGTCTGGAATATTCTTGTAATGTCTGATCCCAAGTCACCCTCAAACACGTAGATCCACTGAAAGCAGCTCACTCTCCAGATCCCAATCACCTGCATTCTAATCACATGTTCACACCCCTGTATACAATTATCACACACTATTTAGTTCAGTTCTTTGCGCCCCATTGCTGTGAGGCATTGTTTGTTTTGACACACAGCTTTCAGAGTGCTGGGTTTCCCTGTGATAGAAATCTAGATCAATTTGTTGATAACTGTATCCAAAGAATCTATGCAGACTATTTCAAGGTATAATAGTGAATCATTAATACAAGCAGCTGCAAAGTAAATCCATCTCTGATTACAGTTAGGGAATGAGCTTGAAAAGTAAATGATTTACATGTCCCTTATGTAGTGGGGGCTGATAGTCATATTGTTTACACAACAGTTCTTTATACAAGAGTTCTTTATACAAGCAACAGTTCCAGAACACAATGTTCTTGTGTTAGGGTGCACACATAACCAGAGTCTATGAAATGCATAACATCACAGTTAAAACACAAATCAGAGCATAAACCTTGGAAGTTACAACAGCTCACCCCATTTCTGCTACCACCGCTTCAACTGATAACAGAATCCTGTGGAGTGCATTACAAATGGAAATACATCACACCCGTCTGTTTACCTCTACCTTTAACCCAAACTTTGAGAGTATATTACATCAGACGAACGGGTAGCGAGCAGAGGGAGCGCTTGGTAGCATGCACAGTAGATGCAGTTTAACATCAGAATTGTGGAGATCGGTGTTGAAGAACTTGACTTGCCTGCACAGAGCCCTGACCTCAACCACATCGAACACATTTGGGATTAATTAGAACGCCGGCTGTGAGCCAGGCCTAATCGCCCTACATCAGTGCCCATTCTCACTAATGCTCTTGTGGCTGAATGGAAGCAATGTTCCAACATCTAGTGGAAAGCCTTTCCAGAAGAGTGGAGGCTGTTATAGCAGCAAAGGGGATACAAACTCTGTATTAATCCCCATGATTTTGGAATGAGATGTTCAATGAGCAGGTGTAATTGGTAACGTAGTGTACATGATTACATTGTGCATGTTCAATTAAATCAGTAATTACTATTCACCATGTCCTCACCTGGGATATGAACTCACAATTTATTGGTTCATCTTTCTTCTACACCAAGTATCAGTTAATCTGACAATTATCCCATAATCGATAATATGTACTTTTTTCATGTAACGGCAGATTTCCTCTTCGTCTGAAGAGGAGTAAGTATCGGACCAAGATGCGGCGTGGTAAGTATTCATGACGATTTTAATAAGAAAAGCACTGACCACTAACAAATACAATAAACGAATATGTGAAATAACCAAACCGAAACAGTACAGTGTGGCAACAAACACCCACAAACCAACAGTGAAACCCAGGCTACCTAAATATGGTTCTCAATCAGGGACAACGATAAACAGCTGCCTCTGATTGAGAAACATATCATGCCAAACACAGAAATAGAAAAAACATAGAAACACAAACATAGACTGCCTACCCCAACTCACGCCCTGACCATACTAAATAAAGACAAGACAGAGGAAATAAAGGTCAGAACATTTCAGAAATGTAAGGGATTTCTGTATTGTTTTCTAATTTTGGTGGGGCAGAATAACGTGATTTAATGAAACTGCTGATTCACTATCTTATATGCATAGTCACTTTAACTATCCATTCATGAACATACTACCTCAATTGGGCCGACCAACCGGTGCTCCCGCACATTGGCTAACCGGGCTATCTGCATTGTGTCCCACTAACCACCGACCCCTCTTTTACACTACTGCTACTCTCTGTTCATCAAATTTGCATAGTCACTTTAACCATATTGACATGTACATACTACCTCAATCAGTCTGACTAACCTGTGTCTGTATGTAGCCTCGCTACTGTTATTTTACTGTCTTCTACCAGATGTCGTGGAGAGGATATGTGTCTCCACCACATACTCTCACTACTGGTGTCACCCAGTTCTAGACCCTCTCCTCTTTTCTCTATACACCAAGTCACCCGGCTCTGTCATATCCTCAGATGGTCTCTCCTATCATTGCTATGTGGATGACACTCAACTACTTTTCTCCTTCCCCCTCTCTGACACCCATCTCCGTGTGCCTGGCAGATATCTCAACTTGGATGTCGGGCCACCACCTCAACAAGACTGAGCTGCTCTTCCTCCCGGGGAAGGCCTGCCCACTCAAAGACCTCACCATCACGGTTGACAACTCCACAGTGTTGCCCTCCCAGAGTGCAAAAACCTTGGCGTGACCCTGGACAATACCCTGTTGTTCAAAGCAGTGACTAGCTCCTGAAGGTTCATGCTCTACAACATCCGTAGAGTACGACCCTACCTCACACAGGAAGTGGCGCAGGTCCTAATCCAGGATCTTGTCCTCTCCCGTCTGAACTACTGCAACTCGCTGTTGGATGGGCTCCTCACTTGTGCCATCAAACCCCCTGCAATTTATCCAAAAGGCTGCAGTGACTGGTTTTTAACCTTCCCAAATTCTCTTATGTCACCCCGTTCCACTTCACTTCCACTGGCTTCCAGCCAAAGCTGTCATCCTCTACAAGACATACCTATAGAATAGCAAGAGGAACTGCCTATCCCCACCTTCAAGCTATGCTCAACCCCTACACCCTATACCCCAACCCTTAGCCCTCCCACCCCTACGGGCACAGTCAATTTAGTGTATGTAAACTTCTGACCCACTGGAATTGTGATACATAAGTTAAATAATCTGTCTGTAAACAATTGTTGTAAAATTTACTTGTGTTATGCACAAAGTAGATGTCCTAACCGACTTGCCAAAACTATAGTTTGTTAACAAGACATTTGTGGAGTGGTTGAACAATGAGTTTTAATGACTCCAATCAAAGTGTATGTAAACTTCCGACTTCAACTGTAGGAAGTACTGGGGTCTGAATGGACATTTACTATAACCTGTAGGGATCACAACATGGTATATACTTGGCATGAAGGTTTCTTACTTATGGATGGCACAAACTGTGATATGGGGGACTTAAAAAAGTGTCTTGTTTTTATGGACTGTAAAGTTTATGCGGACATTACTGTAGTATTTACTCCAATGCCTAATGTGAATAATGCTGTAGTATATTATGTGAATAATAATTAGTGTGAATAATGTTGTCGTGGTTACTGTAGTATTCTACAACATTCTCTAGTAAGTTCAACACATGATTGAGTGATACTACAGTGTGCATTATAGCATTCTACAGTATAGTACAGTTCACTATAGAATTACATAGTATATGTCTTGTAGTATTTTTCATTTGTTGTGTCTAGAACATTAATGTTGTACAGTATATTCTGAGAACATTGTAACCACATTCTAGATATGTTCTGTTTGACATTAAGGGAAAGTTCTCCTAACTTTAATACCAACACATTCTAAAATGATTCTAAGAAGGTTTTTGCTAACATAGACTAACTAACAGAAACCTGGATTCTCAAACATTAGGGTAACATTACGAGGAACATTTAAAAAAAATATCTCTCCCGAGAATTGTTAGCTAGGAGCCCACCCTCTTTTCCCCATGTCAATCATGTCTTGAGGAGGCACTGTAACTAGCTAGCTTGAGTATGTTGAGAAATAAATAAATAAGCTAAATTCTAAAAAATTCAACAGAAATCGCTACAGAGGTAGTTGGTGTGTAATGAATTTGGAGATATGAATACTGAACGTATTTTTTAAGCTGTGGAGGGGGGTGCCCTTTTTCAGTTTGAGCACCTGCCCACTGAATGGTCTGTGCACTGCCCTGTATGTGTAGGATGGAGAAAGAGTATGTTTTGATGTGGTGGAGCTGGATGGGCAGGACATACACATATTTAATTAGTCTACTGTGGTGTCCGTTTAATTCTATCTCTCAATACATTTATAGCCAATTAGTCTCTTTTATACAAAGACAAATGTAGCCACTAGGTAAGAGCTGTGAATCACTCAAGAAGTGACTAATTGAACACCAGTCTACTAGTTAAGGCCCTGATATCCAAGAGTTGCTCTGTCTTGTTGAAATGAGACTGGAGCCTCTGTAATGTAGCTTCCAATTCTAATGTTGTACATCGCACATGAAAATATGTGATACTCTTACATACAGGTATGCAGTGCCTACATTTTGTTTTATTGTTAGATCAAAAGAATATTAACCTCTTGAAACTCTGGGGGCGCTATTTCATTTTTGGATGAAAAACGTTCCCGTTTTAAACAAGATATTTTGTCACAAAAAGATGCTCGACTATGCATATAATTGATAGCTTTGGAAAGAAAACACTCTGAATTTTCCAGAACTGCAAAGATATTGTCTGTGGGTGCCCTAGAACGGGAGCTACAGGCAAAACCAAGATGAAACGGCAACCAGGAAACCAGTAGGATTTTTGAGGCTCCGTTTTCCATTGTCTCCTTATACGGCTGTGAATGCGAGAGGAATGAGCCTGCCCTTTCTGTCGTTTCCCCAAGGTGTCTGCAGCATTGTGACGTATTTGTAGGCATATCATTGGAAGATTGACCATAAGAGACTACATTTTCCAGGTGTCCGCCCGGTGTCCTCCGTCGAAATTGGTGCATCTTTTTCAGCTGCTGGTATTTTACCATGCGATTCTGAGGGGAAAGCAAGCTTCCACGAACTGCATATCAATGAAGAGATATGTGAAAAAACACCTTGAGGATTGATTCTAAACAACGTTTGCCATGTTTCGGTCGATATTATGGAGTTAATTCGGAAAAAGTTGGCGTTTTGGTGACTGCATTTTCGGTTTGTTTCGGTAGCCAAATGTGATGTAAAAAACGGAGCGATTTCTCCTACACAAAGATTCTTTCAGGAAAAACTGAACATTTGCTATGTAACTGAGAGTCTCCTCATTGAAAACATCCGAAGCTCTTCAAAGGTAAATTATTTTATTTATTTGGTTATCTGGTTTTTGTGAAAATGTTGCGTGCTAAATGCTACTCAAAATGCTAAGCTAGCTTAGCATACACTTACACAAATTAGTGATTTGCTATGGTTCAAAAGCATATTTTGAAAATCTGAGATGACAGTGTTGTTAAGAAAAGGCTACGCTTGAGAGCAGGTGCATTATTTTCATTTTATTTGCGATTTTCAGAAATCGTTAACGTTGCGTTATGCTAATGAGCCTGAGGCTTTATTCACGATCCCGGATCCGGGATGGGGAGTATCAAGATTAAGAAAGTGATTATCTACGCGTGCTTCTCTGGAGCTCAATGCCGGCTTGGGAGATTGGAGTCATTACCTTGTAGAGCAGATGGAGGAGGTGTCAGTTCAGACAAATGAGAATAGATAGATGCAGATGGATGGATGGATGAGTTGATAAATTAGAATGTGGCAATGAGGCACCAAGTAGGCCTATACTGTATTTGCACCAATATTTCCCCTCTTGTAAGACCTTCCTTAGAGAAGGAAGCACTCATAAAGCCCAGGCCCAGGAATGAGTCACCAAAGCACCCCTAGAACATTGGCCATCACTGCTGACGACCTTGTACCTAATGAGATTATTTGCAACATTTAACAAATGTGTTTTATTAAGATTGCATCTGACACCAGCGCAGCGGGATATGACGCTCTGCACAGGGTCTCCCTGGGAGAGAGGGGCAGAGAGTGGTAAAGAGAGCGAGAGCGACAAGGAGGGGGACGGATGGAAGGAGAGGTCAGAGGTCCTGGGGAAAAGGTCTGTCTCAAACTGAGCCAGTCATCTGGTCCCTGTGCCGCCACCTGCCCCCCTCTGTTGCTCAGTGAAGGGATGTGGAGAACCTGAAAGGTTAATTAGACTCCATGGGGCAGGACTCCCAGGGGTTCATCCCTCTTTTCCTCTTGCTCTTCCTCAATCTCCCTCCCTCTCTTCCTTTCTGGCCCTGTCAGCTCTGTGAATGAGGTTCGAGGGGAAGCCAATTTCTAATCTAAATTATAATAATAATTGTTTAATTTTCATTGTTGGACATGCAAAAATGTAAAAACACCAGGAAATCAACTCCAATCTGTTGACAAGTATTTCCACGCATAATAGAGAGACACGTGATCATATACAAATGTATGCAATGTTTGAAATTATTCTGTTTTTGTAAATATAATATATGTTTGGGCCATCCGCACAAGAAGAAAATTGGTCCGTGGCTGAATATAGTTGATGAACCCTACAGAGTGTGTTTTTTAATGAAATTACCCACGCATGCATTGAACGCACGCACACACACACATGCAAACACATGCATGCAAACTTGCACGCACATATTCGCACTCCCTCACAGACATTCAAAAACACTGTTAATGAGAGATGTTACTGTCTATAAGCCATGCAGAGGAGACAGCAGCCAGTGCTCTCCTTTCATCCCAGACATGTCTCATCCAGACACCTGTCGTCTGTCACTGCTGGATCTCCATGCTGTAGGTCCCTCAAGCTGGCTGCTCTCTCCTCACTCCCACCTGACAGCATGACACCACTCTCAGTTTACCATCTAGACAGCATATCTCGCAGAAATAACTCCACTTCCGCCTATGCCACCTACTTCAGAAACATAGAAAGATGGTTTGACTCCCAGGTAGTCCAACTACATTGTTTTAATTATTAATTCATCCAAGACACGGTGCATGAAGGATAACATCTTAGCCTAATCATGCTGTTTGCTTGAGTCGTCAATCAGTTGCCTCATTAAGGAATGGTCAGACATTCAGGCCCAGGGATGATAGACTTTTAAATAAGGACACAAATTTTATTTGTCACATACACATGGTTAGCAGGTGTTAATGCGAGTGTAGCGAAATGCTTGTGCTTCTAGTTCCGACCATGCAGTAATATCTAACAAGTAATCTAACAATTTCACAACAACTACCTTATACATAGAAGTGTAAAGGAATTAATAAGAATATGTACATACAAATATATGGATGAGTGATGTAGGGTATGCAAACATTATATAAAGTGGCATTGTTTAAAGTGACTAGTGATACATTTATTACATCCAATTTTTAATTATTAAACTGGCTCGAGATTTGAGTCGTTAAGAAGTTTGGCAGCAGCCACTCAGGGTTAGTGATGGCTGTTTAACAGTCTTGAGATAGAAGCTGTTTTTCAGTCTCTTGGTCCCAGCTTTGATGCACCTGTACTGACCTCGCCTTCTGGATGATAGCGGGGTGAACAGGCAGTGGCTCGGGTGGTTGTTGTCCTTGATGATCTTTTTTTCCTTCCTGTGACTTCTGGTGGTGTAGGTGTCCTGGAGGGCAGTTCGTTTTCCCCCGGTGATGCGTTGTGCAGACCTCACTACCATCTGGAGAGCATTACGGTCATGGGCGGAGCAGTTGCCATTCCAGGCGGTGATACAGCCCGACATGGTGCTCTCGGTTGTGCATCTGTAAAAATGTGTGAGTGTTTTTAGTAACAGGCCGAATTTCTTCAGCCTCCTGAGGTTGAAGAGGCACTGCTGCCCCTTCTTCACCACGCTGTCTGTGTGGGTGTACCATTTCAGTTTGTCTGTGATGTATACGCCGAGGAACTTAAATCTTTCCACCTTCTCCACTGCTGTCCCGTCGATGTGGATAGGTGGCTGCTCCCTCTGCTGTTTCCTGAAGTCCACAATCATCTCCTTTATTTTGTTGACATTGAGTGTGAGGTTATTTTCCTGACACCACACTCCGAGGGCCCTCACCACCTCCCTGTAGGCCGTCTCGTCATTGTTGGTGAGTCTACCACTGTAGTGTCATCTGCAAATGTGATGATTGAGTTGGAGGCGTGCATAGCCACTCAGTCATGGGTGAACAGGGAGTACAGGAGACGGCTGAGAACGTACCCTTGTGGGGCCCCTATACTGCACCACACTTAGTGGGTTCAACTCAGAAACTTAAGTATTCTTAATCTTACTATTTTTATGTAATTCATTCTTAGGGGGGATTATGATGTGTTTATTTGCTAACTTTGGGAAATGTTAATCATTTTGATGTGTATTGTGTCTTCCAGCTGCATAAGTCTCCTGACTCTTCTATCAGAACACAACAGTACAGCATGTCCTCCTGACTTGTTTTCCCTTATTGACTCTTCTATCAACATTTACATTCATTTGCCTAGACGGTTCTGTCTATTTACTGTATGCTTTCTTTGAATGATCAACATTGTACCTTTTGGTATATAAGGAAGTAAATCAACCAAATCCATGTCATCTAAAAAAAAGTTACTTTTCCCAGACACATAAGATAGTCTCTGTGGTCGTTCATCTCTTATAGGAATGGACACAGGGAGACATAGGGACACAGAGCCCAGGCATGGCAGGGGAATCTCATTATAAAAAGGAGTCTATCAGGCTCTGGCAGGAGGGCTATTAATCTCTTCCCAGACTGTTTCAGGGATGAGAGAATCCCCAGAACTGACCCACCCCCAATGGTCTTCCTCCATTGCATGGCCCACTAGTGGGCTTTAACTATGGAAACACAGGCATTAGTTCCAAGGCCAGAGAAAACTTCTCTGTGACTGAGCTCAGGTTGAAAGATGATACAGTTGATGGGATAATAGGGTCTAAAGTAGAACTTGATTAAAGTTTCAGCATTGTGGTCAAGAAATATGGTGGAATAAAAAGAGGTTTAGAGATGTATTGAATAAATTAACCCATGCAGTATCGAAACTGAGAGAGCTTGCACATGTAAATGTGTGTACACATATGCACACTTAAACTTACTCTCACACAAACACGCGCACACACACTCACACATTCACACACAAACACGCGCACACACTCACACATTCACACACAAACACGTGCACACACACTAACACATTCACACACAAACACGCGCACACACTCACACATTCACACACAAACACACGCACACACTCACACATTCACACACAAACACGCACATACACTCACACATTCACACACAAACACGCGCACACACTCACACATTCACACACAAACACGCGCACACTCACTCACACATTCACACACAAACACGCGCACACACACTCACACATTCACACACAAACACGCGCACACACTCACACATTCACACACAAACACGCGCACACTCACTCACACAAACATGCGCACACACAAACACTCACACCAACAAACACGCCCACACACTCACAAAAGTGTTTTTCTAAATGCGTTTGGAAGCAGAAAAGCAGAAACCTTCCCAGCGAGTCATTTGATTGATTAAGCGACATAAAATGGAAGACAAAAAAAATGACCCGGCATGTATCGAAGATATGTGTTTTCGGTTACATTTTGCACTACAACGGCTTAAAATTGTTTCTCCCTTCGACAGATCGACTCTCACACATTCCTCCTGTGTTGTTGTGTGTTAGCGATTCATAATAGTTTTGTATCAGTATTGTTCCCAGGGGAGGCTCTGGTGAGAGGACAAGAAAAGCCACTAGATAAGCAGATCTGTCCTCTGTGACCAAACAAGCATGTTCAGAACCATGTTAACATGCACACTACTAGAATAGATACAGTATAGCAGCTTCAGTAACATGGAAGATGATGGGCTATAAAACTGCCCTGTTCACATACAGAGCAAATACTAAGAATTGTGTTACAGTTTTTTTTTACAATCCCTAGGACCCTTCTCAATACTTAGGTTACTTTTTCAAAACTCTCAAAACAGTTCTCCTAACCAACTTTCGGCTTGGCACAGCAGTACATTTTACATCCAAAATGCACTAAAACTACCAAAACACTTCATACATGTCTCAAATCAACTAATTTGTCCATAACACTAGCAAAGGTTGTCACCCAACAAGCACACTTTGTCACTCATAAAACAATGACCTAAATCAGACATGATGCAATATGCCTCAATACATTTGATGTCATTTTTTGGCAGTGAGTGTTTCCAAAATACAAAAATGTGTATACACACCATCTACCAATACAGATACAATAGCAATGCTAGTCAACCCTGTCTTCTGCATTTGGCCACAGGTTCCCATCCACATCTTATGTCATCTTGGGCAATACACATAGGAAATCATTTTTCCTCATGCCTGGTCCATCCCTGGCAATCTTCTGCAGATATGTCCAGGCATCCAGCATTCATTGCAGGAAAATAATTCCTCTTAGGGGTTGAGGAATGGATAGTAAGGTGGGAGGAAATGTGACACCATCCTGGGATGGGCTGCAAACCACTCTGTGACTGCACAGGGAGTGGTGAAATCAAACAGTGTCCCAGATAATTACAAACGTTGGCTTATTTCTCCTCACCCTTTCCTCACCTGGCACAACTCTTCCATAGAGGCCATCCAGGAATTAAATGAGACGCTCAGTGTTGTATGGCCCAATTAGCTGTTTGTAACAGCAATCCATCAGAGGATATTGCTGTACCCATTGTTTTTCGGCTAAGTTGAAACCAGCCTCATCCACAAAGATGAATATGTGGGGTGTTCGCCTGGCTTCATTCTCCATGACTAAAATAAATCCACAAGGGTTAGGCTATTACGGTAGTTTACATAATACCTAAAAACAAGCCTTTGTGTGCCCCTGCCATGTTTCGTTCTGTTCAAAACCAGTTCTATATTTTATAGTCATTTACCTGGACATATTGGTTCCTGGGTTGCTTGACTCGTTCTGAGTTCCTCTCAATGGGGACAACTGCTTTCCTGACTTTATGTTGTTTAAGGACTCTGGAAATAGTTGTTATGCTAACATTGTTAATATTTCCAAATGTAATATTGTCTGCCAACACTCTGTCTCAAATCTCTTTGAGTTTTATACCATTGTGTCTGATGACCATATCAACAATTGCAGTTTCCTGCACAGCAGTGAAAATCCTACCTCTCCCTCCTGTGGTAGGTAACTGTTGGTTCCTAAGCAGAAACACAAAAACAATTACACACAAGTTGGTTTGGAGACTTTGCTCAACTTACTTCTGTAATGTGCAGTTCAGTCAGATGCCCTTGCAGAATGGACGTCTTAACTGTTGTTTTGCCGGAAACTTCTCACAATAGATACCACTGTTGAGCGTTGCAGATGTGATGACTTATTACATGATCAATTATAGTAGCCATAATCTCACCTGAGACTACAACTCTTGATCTTCCTCTCAGTATTCTTCTACCACGCATACATACTGTCAGGGGTGCGTAACTGGTCGCATGGAAGTCAAACGCAGGAGAGCAGAACTTCGTAAATAGCCGGAGCCGTTTAATGTACATAACTTCTTGAGTGTAGGGGGCAGGATTTTTGTTTTTGGCTAAAAAACGTACCCATTTGAAACTGCCTATTTTGCAGGCCCAGAAACTAGAATATGCATATAATTGTCAGATTAGGATAGAAAACACTTTAAAGTTTCCAAAACTGTCAAAATTGTCTGTATTGTCTGTGAGTATAACAGAACTGATATTGTAGGCGAAAACCTGAGGAAAATCAAACCAGGAAGTGGCTTCTATTTTGAAAGCTCCATGTTCCATAGCCTGCCTTCGCTCCATTTAAAGGGATATCAACCAGATTCCTTTTCCTATGGCTTCCTCAAGGTGTCAACAGTCTTTAGACATAGTTTCAGGCTTTTATTTTGAAAAATGAGTGAGAAAGATAACATCGCATCAGTGGATAGCTGGGTGTTCGCAGAGTTTTGCTTGCGCAACAGAGTGGGGCAGCCATGGTCTCTCCCTCTCCTATTGAAAAAGCAACAGTCCCGGTTGATATATTATCGATTATATATTTTAAAAACAACCTGAGGTTTGATTATAAAAATCGTTTGACATGTTTCTGTGGACATTACGGATACTATTTGGAATTTTCGTCTGCAATGTCGTGACCGCTCGAGCCTGTGGATTTCTGAACATAACGCGCCACACAAATGGAGGTATTTTGGATATAAAATAATCTTTATGGAACAAAAGGAACATTTATTGTGTAACTGGGAGTTTTGTGAGTGCAAACATCCGAAAATCATCAAAGGTAAGCGATTTAATCTATTGCTTTTCTGACTTTCGTAACCAATCTACTTGGCTGCTAGGTGTTTGTAATATTTTGTCTACTGAGAGAGATGTTCTTATATAAACGCATGTTATGCTTTCGCCGAAAAGCTGTATTGGAATCTGACACGCCAAGTGGATTAACGACAAGCTAAGATGTGTTTTGCTATATTGCACTTGTGATTTCATGAAAATTAAATATGTTTAGTAATTAAATTTGATTTGGCGCGCTGCAATTCAGCGGGTGTTGATGAAAATTATCCCCCTAACGGGATGGGTGCGCCAAGAAGATAACTACCGGCATACAAAAACAACAAAACACATGGGCACAAAACCTTTATTGCACCAGTCACATAAAGCAAATGTACTTACAATAAACAACTCCCGACAAGGACATGGGGTAAAAAGAGGGAACATGTAATTCGGGAATTGAAACCAGGTGAGTACGACAACCAGACAAAACAAATGGAACATGAAAAATAGATTGATGATGGCTAGAAGACCGGTGACGTCGACTGCCAAACACCGCCCGAACAAGGAGAGGAACCGACTTTGGAAGTCGTGACACGTACTCCTCTCCCTGCCACTCTTCTTCCTCTGTCAGCCACTTCTCTATCTCTGGCTGACTACAAAATCATTGTCACAGGGGCACTGCCCCCCCCACCACCCCCACCAAAACCGCCACTGCTTGGTTGGGGTCACTTGTCTCACTCTCCTTCTTTTCTCTGACTGTCTCTCCCTATCTGACTCCATATCTCCTTCACTGCCTACTTTTCCTACTCCTGACTTTGTCCCCTAGCATCTCTGTGTTGCTACTCTGTTTTCAGTGCCACTTCTCTCTGGTCAGGCTAGATTTGAGAAAGGCTCCATCGGTGTGACATATCATGTCTTCTCTGCAGCCTCTGGACACCTCAGCCAGAGCCTCAGGGTCAATACAATTACAGAGTACAATGCACAGGGAGGGAGGGGGAAGAGGAGGACAGGGAGGGAGGGGGAGATGGGGAATGAGGGGGAAGGAATCTGTCCTTATTCTGAACTGTCTGTGACCGGCTCTATCACTCCTATTGAGGTGATTTTTAAATGCTATTTTTGCCTGTCCCCCTTATTAGATATATTTTTCACCCATTAGTTCACAGACAGTATAGTCCTGGGGGGTGTTGGAAATATTCCCAATTTTACTGCATTGAAAATGTCACTATTGGGAATATGACCAGATTATCGTACTGCCTCCAGAAATATGACTGACATGATGATGCAGACAAAATGGTCACAATCTCAGGTAAATAACTAGCTTCTTATTTGCAAAACAAAAATACATTGCATAGAAAGATAGAGCTGATAGCACAATCACCCGGATTCAGAACTATCTGTAGCTATATTCTGCCTTTGGTCTTGTTGACTGTATGTACTCAGTTCTGTCTTGGTGGCCTCCATCAGTTTACAGCTGCATAGCTGGAACAAAAGTGCAGACGGGCGGCCTGAGCATTAACACAACTGATTACCATCCCACACACCCTGGCGCCTAATCCATAAAGCAAAGTGTCTTGAGAGAGAGAGAGAGATTCTTCTTCCCACCACCTACCTCCTGCTGTCTGATATCTTTCTCTCTCCCACTCTGTCACACTCGCTCTCTCTCTTTAATGCTGTACACAACCACACATATAATATTCATATCAGTATCTGTTAATACTCTAATTGGAATGCCTGCGGATCTCTCCATCTCTCAAACCTTGTATCTCTCCATCTTTCAAACCCTGTATCTCTCCATATCTCAAACCCTATGTGTCTGTCTGTCCATCTCTCAAACCCTGTATCTCTCCATATCTCAAACCCTGTATCTCTCCATCTCTCAAACCCTGTATCTCTCCATCTCTTCAACTCTCAAACCCTGTATCTCTCCATATCTCAAAGCCTATATCTCTACATATCTCAAACTCTATGTGTCTGTCTGTCCATCCGTCTGTCCATCAGTCTGTCCATCTCTCAAACCCTGTATCTCTCCATCTCTCAAACCCTATGTGTCTGTCTGTCCATCCGTCTGTCCATTCATCTGCACACTGTCCTCTCCCACTTGTACAAGAGGAACACCTACGTGACAATAGTAGTTCATTGACTATAGCTCAGTGTTCAACACAATAGTGCCCTCCAAGCTCATCACTAAGCCCAGGACCCTGGGACTGGACTTCCTGACAGGCCACCTCCAGGTGGCGAGGGTAGGCACGAACACATCTGTCATGCTGACACTCGACAGGTGGGCCTCTCATGGATGAGTCATGAGATGCTTAGTCCCCTCCTGTTCTCCCTGTTCACCCACGACTGCGTGGCCGCGCACAATTCCAACACCATCCCTAAGTTTGCTTCTCATCACATGCGCTGTTGCTATTATCTATCCTGTTATCTAGTCACTTTATACCTTCCTATATGTACATATCTACCTCAATTACCTCGTACCCCTGCACATCGACTTGGTACTGGTACAAAGCCACAGCTGCATTTGAGACAGACCTAAATTTAGCTTGCGCTGCAGTGCAGGTGACATGTGACAGGCTTCCCATACTCAAGCATACCACCACTGAGGGAGAGTCAGCTGTTTTTCTTTTGGCTGTGGAGCTGCAGCAAAGTGAAATGCTACCTCAATCCTGAATGCCCTGCTAGGCATCTCAGTTCATTATTCACTACCAGATGGAAAGGTTAGGGGCAGTGGATTGGCTTTATTGAGCATAATTTAATCTCTAATCTCCCCTATTTACAATCTGTTTATTCATTTGTCTGGTTCACATGTAGCTGTGTCACATACAGACATGAAAAAAATCTATGTTTGTGGGTCAATGATAAAATAAGGGAAAATAATGAAGACACTTTCATCCTCGAGAGTCTTCAATATGCCATACCTTTACCCTGCATCTCAAAAGGGAACAACGCCACTGTCTTCTCTCGAGATTCTTCTGATTGAAAAATGTTGTGTGGTCACAAAGAGCTGGTAAGATGATTTGATGAATACCCATTTATTTATATATTCATGACTGTTTCCTGGACTCCATTAAAAATAAATAATTCATTGAAGTGAAGTTGTGATGAAGTTCGCTGCCGGCGTCTGTTTTTCGAAGTAATTTTTGAACCATTCCAATTTGTGAGGATATGACAGATTACGTCCGTCTGTGAGTGCAGCTTCATATGGAGACTTTCATTGTGAACTCATATGAAATCAGGTTCAAATGTGACAATCATACAATATTGAGAGAGAGAGAGAGAGAATGTGTGAGTAAAAAAAACCATCACCTACAGAATGCATGCGGCACAGTAAATTTGGTACCTTGTCTCCCTCTGCAAATACCTGAAAGTCCATCTTTACACGGAGTCTGTTGGGATTCATGGAGAATGCAGGAAACAGGTGGTTCTCTAATGGCTCGATGAGCTTGAACTCTAGAGCATCCTTTGCACTCACGTTTGTTTTTGTTACATATCTTTGTCACTTCCCCCCCAGCTCTCATTTAGCCTGAGTGCTGTTTTCATCTCATTACTGAATGAAAGGAGGAGAAAGAAGAGAATGCTACTTAGCCAATGTACAAGTTGTTGATTGTGGGCATACAACTGTTTGACTCAGCACACAGCTCAATGGTACTGAGTCATGGAGAGTTGTTTTTTGTTTACACAGCTGTGTAACATGGGATATCCTCTTACATCTGTGAGCTGAGCACCTAAAGCCCTTCTGGAATCGACAGTACACCCCCCCCCCCCTCTCTGGAATCGTCCCAAGCTCACAACAGCCTCCGCAGTCTGACATTCATACGTCTACAGAGCCCTTAGCTTGACAGCTTAAATATTTCCATTCAAAGCCTGCTGTGAGTGTGAAGCACTCAAGAGCTGATGTAGCAAGCTATACTGTTTGTTGTTTTGTTTTTCTACTAGTCCAGACATTATACACAAGCTCAGCCAAAAGAACATACCCTCAATACTGTGCTTGCTGGTCCATATCCCATATATGGGCCCAACAAGAATAACTCTGTAACATGGATCTTTATTGCCTTCTCTGCAACAAAAGCTATTGGTTTAACTTCTTAAGGTATAGGGGGCAGCATTTTCACTTTAGGATAAATAGGTTGCCCAATTTCAACTTCCTGCTACTCATGCCAAGAATATAAGATATGCATATTTTTAGTAGATTTGGATAGAAAACACTCTGTTTCTAGAACTGTTTGAATCATGTCTGTGAATATAACAGAACATATGTAGCAGGCAAAACCCCAAGGACTAACCTTTCCACTTTTTTTAGGTACTTGTTTTCAGTTCCTACTGCTTCCACTGGATGTCACCAGTCGTTGGAATTTGGTTGAGGTGATTCCTTTGTGCAATGAAAAAGTACGGCCATCTTGGAAAAAGGTAACGCTGTTGAGAGTGCACAAGACTTGAAAAGTAGCGTTAGTTTCCTCTCATCCTCTATTGAAAACAGATAGACCCATCTTCAATTTGATCGATTACTAACATTTAAACATAACTAAAGTTCTATTACAAAAGTAGTTTGAAATGTTTTGGCAAAGTTTACAGACAACTTTTGAGATATTTTGTAATGACGTTGCACAATTTGGAAGCTGTTTTTCCTGGATCAAACGCGACAATTAAATGGACATTTTGGGTATATATGGACGGAATTAATCAAACAAAATGATGATATTGTGATGTTTATGGGACATCTTGTAGTGCCAACAAAAGAAGCTCGTCAAAGGTAAGTCATGTTTTATATTTTATTTCTGCGTTTTGTGTAGTGCCTGCAGGGTTGAAATATGCTACTCTCTTTGTTTACTGTTGTGCTATCATCAGATAATAGCTTCTTATGCTTTTGCCAAAAAGCCTTTTTAAAATCTGACTTGTTGGCTGGATTCACAACGAGTGTAGCTTTAATTTAGTGTCTTACATGTGTGATTTAATGAAAGTTAGATTTTTATTTTTTATTTTTATTTTTTATTTCACCTTTATTTAACCAGGTAGGCTAGTTGAGAACAAGTTCTCATTTGCAGCTGCGACCTGGCCAAGATAAAGCGTAGCAGTGTGAACAGACAACACAGAGTTACACATGGATTAAACAATTAACAAGTCAATAACACAGTAGAAAAAAGGGGAGTCTATATACATTGTGTGCAAAAGGCATGAGGAGGTAGGCGAATAATTACAATTTTGCAGATTAACACTGGGGTGATAAATGATCAGATGGTCATGTACAGGTAGAGATATTGGTGTGCAAAAGAGCAGAAAAGTAAATAAATAAAAACAGTATGGGGATGAGGTAGGTGAAAATGGGTGGGCTATTTACCAATAGACTATGTACAGCTGCAGCGATCGGTTAGCTGCTCAGATAGCAGATGTTTGAAGTTGGTAGAGATAGTAGGGAGATAAAAGTCTCCAACTTCAGGGATTTTTGCAATTCGTTCCAGTCAGAGTCCAGTCCAGAGTATTGGAACGAAAGGCGGCCAAATGAGGTGTTGGCTTTAGAGATGATCAGTGAGATACACCTGCTGGAGCGCGTGCTACGGATGGGTGTTGCCATCGTGACCAGTGAACTGAGATAAGGCTGAGCTTTACCTAGCATGGACTTGTAGATGACTTGGAGCCAGTGGGTCTGGCGGCGAATATGTAGCGAGGGCCAGCTGACAAGAGCATACAAGTCGCAGTGGTGGGTGGTATAAGGTGCTTTAGTGACAAAACGGATGGCACTGTGATAAACTGCATCCAGTTTGCTGAGTAGAGTGTTGGAGGCAATTTTGTAGATGACATCGCCGAAGTCGAGGATCGGTAGGATAGTCAGTTTTACTAGAGTACCTAGGTACACCTAGGTACGTATAGATGTCCACATATTCAAGGTCGGAACCATCCAGGGTGGTGATGCTAGTCGGGCATGCGGGTGCAGGCAGCGATCGGTTGAAAAGCATGCATTTGGTTTTACTAGCGTTTAAGAGCAGTTGGAGGCCACGGAAGGAGTATTGTATGGCATTGAAGCTCAATTGGAGGTTAGATAGCACAGTGTCCAACGACGGGCCGGAAGTGTATATAGAATGGTGTCGTCTGCGTAGAGGTGGATCAGGGAATCGCCCGCAGCAAGAGCAACATCATTGATATATACAGAGAAAAGAGTCGGCCCGAGAATTGAACCCTGTGGCACCCCCATAGAGACTGCCAGAGGACCGGACAGCATGCCCTCCGATTTCACACACTGAACTCTGTCTGCAAAGTAATTGGTGAACCATGCAAGGCAGTCATCCGAAAACCATTATATAATTTTATTTGAATTTGCCGCGCTGCATTTTTCCTGGTTTTTGCCAAAGTGGGACGCAAGCGTCCCCTATACCATAAGTAGTTTAAATAAAGTCCACCTGTGCAATCTAAGTGTCACATGATCTCAGTATATATACACCTGTTCTGAAAGGCCCCAGAGTCTGCCACACCACTAAGCAAGGGGCACCACCAAGCAAGCGGCACCATGAAGACCAAGGAGCTCTCCCAACAAGGTCAGAGACAAAGATCTGGAGAAGTACAGATCAGGGTTAGGTTATAATAAAATATCAGAAACTTTGAACAACCCACGGAGCACCATTAAATCCATTATTTAAAAAATTGAAAGAATATGCCACCACAACAAACCTGCCAAGAGGGGCCACCCACCAAAAGTCACGGACCAGGCAAGGACGGCATTAATCAGAGAGGCAACAAAGAAACCAAAGATAACCCTGAAGGAGCTGCAAAGCTCTACAGCGGAGATTGGATATCTGGCCACAGAACCACACAAAGCCACACACTGCACAGAGCTGGACTTTATGGAAGAGTGGCCAGAAAAAAGCCATTTCTTAAAGACAAAAATAAGCAAACACATTTGGTTTTCACCAAAAGGCATGTGGGAGACTCCCCAAACATATGGAAGAAGGTACTCTGGTCAGATGAGACTAAAATTGAGCTTTTTGGCCATCAAGGAAAATAATATGTCTGGCACAAATCCAACACCTCCCTTCAGCCCGAGAACACCATTCCCACAGTGAAGCATGTGGTGGAAGCATCATGCTGTGGGGATCATTTTCATCAACAGGGACTGGGAAACTGGTCAGAATTGAAGAAATGATGGATGGAGCTAAATACTGGAAAATCCTTGAGTGAAACCTGTTTCAGTCTTCCAGAGATATGAAACTGGGGCGGAGGTTTACCATCCAGCTTGACAATGACCCTAAGAATAATGCTAAAGCAACCTTTGAGTGGTTTAAGGGGAAACATTTAAATGTCTTGGAATGGCCTAGTCAAAGCCCAGACCTCAATCCAATTGAGAATCTGTGATATGACTTAAGGATTGTGTCACGCCCGCTCCCGCTCTTTCTCCTCCTGGCGCTCGAGGGTGCCAGGATCCCCAGCATTACGCACTCAAGCGCATCAGCGGTCAATGGACTCACGTGAACTCAATTACTTGTGTAATTACCTTCCCTATATATGTCTGTTCCCAAGCTCTGTTCCCTGCTTCGTGATTAATGTCTCATGTCTGTGTTACCCATGTTCTGACTCTGTTCCTCTCTTGTTTACCATTCATCTAGTCTGATTGAAGTGGATTTAAAGTGACAATAAGGGATAATAGCTTTCACCTGGATTCACCTGGTCAGTCTTTGTCATGGAAAGAGCAGGCGTGGAATGGAAAGAGCAGGCGTTCCTAATGTTTTGTACACTGTGTAATTTAACTGTATTAAAATATTACTTTTTTCAACTCCTAAAAAATGTACACCAATCAACATTAAGTTAGCTTTCTTCTCTTTCTTGTGATGTAAGTGTCACGTATACTCCTTCTCCGGCCTCTAGGTCATCAGGCTGCTGATTATCCCGCACACCTCTCACCAGTGTCAAGCGCACCAGTGCCTCATGAAACTCACCTGGATTCCATCACCTCCTTGATTATCTGTCACTCCCCTTGGTTCTTTCATCAGGTGTTATTGACTATGTTCCATGTCGGTGCGTTGTTTGTGTTTCGTGGTTATTGTGTTGTTTATTTAATTATTAAAATACTCACCCCCTGTACTTGCTTCCCGACTCTCAGCACACTCGTTACAGTAAGTGTCAAGACATTGTGTTAAATCCCTGACAAAGTTTTAGTTCTCTTATAGATACAACAGAAAGACAAAGTATTCCATTGAGACCATTTAAGCCAATACTGGGGTGTGTTTGACAGGCTATTATGAACATTTACACGGTCATAATATTAACGAGAAAAAACTACAGGCACAAGCTAGAGTATGAAAGAGTCAGAGGAGTAAAATGAAAGCAATCAATCCAGCTATATTTAAGTGACAAGTGGATTTCCCCCCTCAAACACAGGAAATAGATTGCTGAAAAAGACAGATCCTATGGTGGGCGGGGCATGAACGTTGCTACATATGTCTAGACACAACCACACTACTTGCACACCCAGACAGACAATCTTGATCCTGTGAAGATACAGGGAATTACACAAAGAGGTCGATGAAAACTGTGTCAATGTTGTAGTCTCTCTCTCTCTCTCTCTCGTGAGAAGAAAGAACATACAGGGTGGATAACACATCAGTGGAGGGGTGGATCGATGGTTTGTGATGGAGGGATGGTGTGTCCACCTGGGGAGGCAGGAGAACAAGCGGAAAACACACCTAAAATGCTGTGCCTCTCCTTCTGTCGGCTTAAAAATAATTCTTTAACCTGTCTCCTCCTCTTCATCTACATTGATTCAAGTGAATTTAACAATTGTCATCAATAAGGGATCATAGCTTTTGCCTGGATTAACCTGGTCAGTCTGGAAAGACTGGAAAGAGCAAGTTCTTAATGTTTTGTATATTCAGTGTATTTTGGATATTTTAACATTGATCATATTGAAATTATTGTGCAAGTTTAGGATTGTATTATTTTATGATAATCTGTGATTGTAAATTGGTGTACACTTCAATCCATTGGAAAAGGGTGATACCTAGTCAGGTGTGCAACTGAATACATTCAACTGAAATGTGTCTTCCGCATTTAACCCATCCCTTCTGATTCAGAGAGAAGTGGAGGACTGCCTTTATTGACATCCACGTCTTCAGCGTCCGAGAAACCAACCAAAATCTACTACGTGTACTGTTTGAGTGACATTACAGATAATGTGACACCTGTGTCAAACCACATCACATATTGCATGTGGTGTAACATAAGCCTATACAGAAGTAAATAAACATGAGATGGAGCATAACCTCTGGGCAAATAAATGTTGCCCTCTGACTTGTCACACTCCCCTCAGTTTACAGGGTTGTCACAGTACCCAAATATTCCCCTGATGAAATACTACCCTGGCTTACTAGGCAGAAGGAAGAAAAAAAGGTCTAATCACTGATATGAAAATTAACAGTTCTAAGAATAGTATTGGGAACGGTGGGATAAGGGAAGTTAGATATTTGTTCAGTGTCACACCGTAAACAGATTTGGGAGTGACATTATGGATTTATTCCTCTGTCCTTACAGAGGGACAAAAGATTAGGCTACTATTATGAATGGGAACATTGTTGGATTGAGAGACAAATATGACTTCCAGAGACAATGTAAACAATCTTAGACAAGCACTCACTCCCAAAACAAACTTTACTGATCCCTCTCATTTTCTGACGCTTGTGCCATTAGGCTATCCTCTGCAGTGGAAGGAAATCCAATAGCTACAGTACGACATGATTCATAGAGGCAATTTCATTTCAAGCCAAATGGTTGGGAGGAATTCAATGAACCAGCACGCTACAATAGAACAGGGCCGTTCCAGTGTCCAAGACATTCTCAGATCAGTACCTATTCTTATTCCACAATGGGAGAGTTGTGAATCCAGCCATCGATACTTTACATTTGGCTGGTCCTATATAACGGCATTCTTATGTCCATCCCAATATTAGACATATGGACGTTAAGAGTCACAGCTTAGAAGCACTGGCTGGCACATGACATATGTGATGTTCATGGCCTTTCTGTACAGATGCACATGTGAACAACTTGGATGAGATCCAGCGATTTCATTGGCTTTAGTAAAAACATCAGAAGCCTTGGGCTATTACACCACATGACTGCCTCAGCCTGACTGTCATCTCAGGTCAGCTTGGAAGTTGCTGGCCTCACAATGTTAAACATCATACATGACAACATCGGTAGTCATGTCAAAACCAGGTACACTGTTTGACAAGTTTACACTGGGTTGAAACCACAAGTCACTTGAATGTGGGGAAATATGGATGAGAGGAACACAATTAAGGACAAGATTCTGGTAGAATCACAGTTTAGCCTCAGGGCTCAACAGGCACATATAACGCATAGATTCAATGGGGTGAAGTAAACAAACGGTCCAAGTGTGAACAAGGCTTTATCCCCTGTCTGAACATTGAAAGGCTCTAACATTATGACCTTTTGTGCATCTCCACATTGTGAACAACTCCACAGTTCAATTTTTCGAATGGAGAACTCGGTGAAGACTGTATATTCCTACAGGGGAAGTACTCAGGCCTCAGATTCCTACCAATGGGGATATACAGTACTAAAGCCTAATTACTGTATGTCCACAGGGGAAACAGTAAAGCTGGTCTCCACCTCCTCTTACAAGGAACAAGGTAAAGCCCATTTCTATATGTTCCGTCAGGCTACACAGCAAAGTCCTTCTCTGTCTCTACCCATGGGTGACACAGTAATCCTGGAGCCCTTCACACATAGGGGGATACTGCAGTGTATCTCTTATTACACTGTCTTAGGGGATAGGGGATACAGTTCAGTATATGGGAGCTCCCTATGACTTCCATAACTCCGAGTTGTGGTTTCAGAGGTAGGGGGCAGCAATATGATGCTTTCATATGGAGATGAGCCTCAGCAGGGGGTCCCTGTTCCTCACCCTCACACTGACTCTGCTTCCTCTACCCTCTCGTCCTCGCCCTCTCCCTCTCTCACCCCGACAAGCATATTCTGTAGCCTCAGTGCACAATGAAACCCCAGTCAGAATAGTAGTACATGCAGCAAATTAATTATGTGGAAGAGAGCAGGATGTCGATGCACCAGATCCATTTGGATAATTTGAAACCATGTTCTGTGGCATTCACTAACACTGCTTATTCTGACACACTGCTTGGCATATGAGGATACAAGTGACAAGGCAAAACGGCAGACAAACAGATTAGTAGACAAATACAACACATGCATAAACACATACACACACACACACACACACACACACACACACACACACACACACACACACACACACACACACACACACACACACACACACACACACACACACACACACACACACACACACACACACACACACACATAGGCACATAACTTATGGGGGTTACAGGGGGGTCATGACACCCTCCCCCCTATATTAGAGGCAGGCCAATTTGACCATCTCAATAATACACTATGATGAATTCAATTGTTTAAAAATAATTATCCCACTATAGCTACTGGTAGAATTGTTGGATGTTCCCCTGTGATGAAAGGGGGCCATGACTGAAAAAGTTTGGGAAGCACAATACATATGTTGCTCAATAATCTCCTAACCCATACCACAAGCCACACTTTTCAGCGACTCAGCAATCTCACTGTTACCATATATGACCTACCTTCTATCACCTGAACTCTACTGGGAGGCCCCTATCCTTTAAAGCAATTTTGTATACACATTTTTCAGAGTGAGGGGGACTTTAGCCGATGCCATGCTATCCAAGACAGCCCACGATGTAGTACTGAACAGATTGGAGTGCAACAGCTTCTCTATGTGTCGTGTCACTCAACATTTACTCAGGGCTGACTGGCTGTTCTGTCCTAGAAGCATTAATGACGCCCACACTATACAGTACTGGGCCATGTCATCGCCATGGTGATGGTTTGGCACAGACAGAGCGTGGGGAGCATTCTGGGAAGACTGCCCCTCTCTTCCTGGTGTGACATGGATGGCCCTTACTTCCTGTGTATTGTTATGTGTTGTTACTCTGCGAGGATCCCACCATACTGACAAGCTGTAAGCACACACACACACACACACACACACACACACACACACACACACACACACACACACACACACACACACACACACACACACACACACACACACACAAACTCACACAATGCAGTGTAAAGAAATTAAGAAAGAAAGAAAGAAAGGCTTAGAATAAAAACCCACGGATAGGAACTTTAATTAGTGCATTCTGGGCTCTGCAACTGCTGTCCTCAGACACTCCTCACTCCTACACATTGCCTCAGTAGCTTCTGTATCACCCAACTCACTCTCAACATATAGTTGTGGACAAAAGTTTTGAGAATGACACAAATATTAATTTCCACAAAGTTTACTGCTTCAGTGTCTTTAGATATTGTTGTCAGATGTTAGTATGGAATACTGAAGTATAATTACAAGCATTTCATAATTGTCAATGGCTTTTATTGACAATTACATGAAGTTGATGCAGAGTCAGGATTTGCAGTGTTGACCCATTTTTTCAAGTCCTCTCTGCAATCCGCCCTGGCATGCTGTCAACTTCTGGGCCACATCCTGACTGATGGCAGCCCATTCTTACATAATCAATGCTAGGAGTTTGTCAGAATTTGTGGGTTTTTGTTTGTCCACCCGCCTCTTGAGGATTGACCAATGGGATTAAGATCTGTGGAGTTTCATTGCCTAGGCAAAATTGTAAGTGAGCCACTCCCTTGGCTGAGAAGCAACCCCACACATGAATGGTCTCAGGATGCTTTACTGTTGGCATGACACAGGACTGATGGTAGAGCTCACCTTGTCTTCTCCAGACAAGCTTTTTTCCAGATGCCCCAAACAATTGGAAAGGGGATTCATCAGAGAAAATTACTTTACCCTAGTCCTCAGCAGTCCAATCCCTGTACCTTTTGCAGAATATCTGAATATCTGTCCCTGATGTTTTTCCTGGAGAGAAGTGGCTTCTTTGCTGCCCTTCTTGACAGTAGGCAATCTTCCAAAAGTCTTCGCCTCACTGTGTGTGCAGATGCACTCACACCTGCCTGCTGCCATTCCTGAGCAGGGTCTGTACTGGTGGTGCCCCGATCCCTCAGCTGAATCAACTTGCGCTTGCTGGACTTTCTTGGGTGCCCTGAAGTCTTCTTCACAACAATTGAACTGCTCTCCTTGAAGTTCTTGATGATCCGATAAATGGTTGATTTAGGTACAATCTTACTGGCAGCCATATCTTTGCCCGTGAAGCGCTTTTTGTGCAAAGCAATGATGACGGCACATGTTTCCTTGCAGGTAACCATGGCTGACAGAGGAAGAACAATGATTCCAATCACCACCCTCCTTTTGACGCTTCCAGTCTGTTATTCGAACTCAATCAGCATGACAGAGTGACCTCTAGCCTTGCCCTCGTTAACACTCACACCTGTGTTAACGAGATAATCACTGACATGATGTCAGCTGGTCCTTTTGTGGCAGGGCTGAATTGCAGTGGAAACGTTCTTGGGGGATTCAGGCAATTTTCATGTCAAAGAGGGACTTTGTAATTAGCTGCAATTCATCTGATCACTCTCCCTAACATTCTGGAGTACTGTATATGCAAATTGCCATCATACAAACTGAGGCAGCAGACTTTGTGAAAATTTATATTTGTGTCATTCTCAAAACTTTTGGCCATGACTATACACGTGCTACTCTACCTCCCTATACAGTAGCAGAAGCGGGAGAACAATAAGTATGAATCAATCACTCATCCTACCCATGACACCATCTCGCAGTACAGTAGAAGCAATCAATTGTCGCTCATTACCTCTCCTCAATGGCAAAGAGGAGGTGTGCTGTCTGTTCAAGACAGAAAATACAGTAGTGTTCATCAGCTCTAGGGCACAAACTAACACCATCTTGTTTTAATCATCTAGACATTGAATTACATACATTAGATCTTGAATATAACATCAATATCCTTAGCATAAGACAGTTATAGCTCCACTTACAGTACAACTGTCAGTGCTATACAGTAGATTTCCCAATAGTATTGTAGAATAGGTGTTTGATTCTGGACAATAAAACTGGTGATAATGAGCCTTTCCTCACTCCAAGCTAGGATTTTAGTTAGCCTGGGCCTAGATTTGCATTGCCACCCACTCCCCCATGCAGATAATGCTGGGTGTTGCAGGGAGATGAGCAGGGAATCGAGGATCTGGCATCCCACAGTGGGAAATTCCCCAGAATCAATTTCCCAGCAGAGTGGGTGTATCTGGCTGAGCTGAGTGCCTATTACTGCAGGACAGGGAATATATCCAGGCCCATGCCCTGCATCCAACGGGCGTGCAGAGCTCTTGGTGAAACCACTTTCACGGCCATGGATGGGCCCAGAGGCTAAATGAGTTCTGTAAGGATGGTATTGAGACAGTAGAATGCTCCAGGAGTCTTCCCTCCACTGACTTGGGCCAAGGAGCAGTGCTGCTGGGTTCCAATTTCAAAGACAAGGAGGCCATGACAGACTGTAGCCCCCCAAACTGGGTCACAGGTTGTAGAAACACTCCAGTCTAGACTCCTTCTGATATGATGTTGGGACCAAGATTCAGAGCCCCTTAAATTCTATTCCATTATCTCTCCCTATCTGAGGACCTAGCGATGCCTAGGAAAGTTTTTCTTTGTCTAACTCAGGATAAAGGCCTTAGAGTTGCCTTGACCCACTTTTCTCCATGATTATCCAAAGCCAACACCTGAAGAGCTTGATCTCCAAAACACACCAATAGTTGAGGTCCAGGAGATGCAAACACACTGTTTTCATCAGGTGGCACAGACACAGCTTCAGTGAGTGCGGACATGAAGGAATTGTATAGAGTTGTGAAAACATTATGTATTCGCTTTTAACTCTTCAGAACCCATAGCGAACGGCCTTGTTTTTCTAGCAGTACTATCTGTGTCAATACTGCAAAATTTACTTGCGAAGAACCTGTTGTCGTATTCACGTGGCTGAGGCCACAGAAGGAGTGTTGTATGGTGTTGAAGCTCGTTTGGAGGTTTGTTAGCACAGTGTCCAAAGAAGGGCCAGATGTATACAGAATGGTGTCGTCTGCGTAGAGGTGGATCAGAGAATCACCAGCAGAAAGAGCAACATCATTAATGAGTGTGCCCGGGGAATGAGTGCGCCCGAGTCATACATCACCAAAGGAACAAAGGAGAGTATGGCTAAAGGCTTAAAGAACTGGTCGTCTAGTGCTTTCGGAACAGGAGGTAAAAGAGAGTCAGGGCTGTGGAGAGTCAGGGCTCAACAGCAAAAGGCAGGGAGGAAGAGGAGTTAGAGATGATTGGAGTGATAGAGATGTGAAGCGAGGAATGGAGTGAGAGGAGAGTGGAGGGAGAGAGGAAGAGGAGAATGGAGAGAGAGGAAGAGGAGAATGAAGGAGAGTGGAAGAGGAGAGTAGAGAGGAGAGTGGAGGGAGAGTAACATGGAGAGGGAGAGGATGAGGAAGAGGGAGGGGAAGAGTAACATGGAGAGGGAGAGGAGGAGGAAGAGGGAGAGCATACCCGAGAGGGGAGCCTACGTTTCCTTGAGTCTGTCTGCCCTATGCCACCATTCACCCTTGTGAACAGCGTGGGCATAAAGTGACAGTGGCAGGGGGTTTGGAGTTGTTTTTGCAATTATTAGGAACTTATAATCTGTTCCAGAGTTTGAAATGGATTACAACAAAAAATAAGCAGTGTTGACCATCTTGACCACCTGAGGGGCTAGTAGAATGTAGGATGCACAGGCAGAAAATAGTAGAAGTATGTGTTTTGGGGGATGCTCAACATTGCCATCATAAATGTCTTCGTTGTTTGGGGGACCCTGTAGCTTGTGCATTCACTTTGTGATATGAATAGAGTGGCATAAAGAGGGAAGCCAAGAGCACTAGGGCGTGTGGACCAAGATGCAACTTATTTGAAAGCAGGTGAAATTGAAGGGCACAAGAGACAGTGTGTGGTGTGCATCTGGAGTGGACGCAATACAAAGAGTGTGAGACCTCCTTTGGGTGAGCTACGTCTTTTGTGCCACTTTGCAAGATGGGGCCATGTTTCCAGAAGTTCCATGACATGTTTGAGTAAGGGGAGGACCATCCTCCTCAGTGAATATCATAAAAATAAAAATAGTGACATGTTAAAAACTTATCCTTTTTAAATAAAACTATACAAAATATACTCACATCACCAAATAATTGATTAAAACACACTGTTTTGCACTGAAGGTCAATGTGTAGACGGAGGACAGCTAGCTTCTGTACTCCTCTGAGTACATTGACTTCTATACAAATCCCAGGAGGCTCATGGTTCTCACTCATTTCCACAGACAGTAATTATGATAACTTCCCGGAGAACGTCCTCATTGATATTAGAGCTTTTATAGCATGAACTGACTTGTTGTCCTCCCAATCAAAGGATCAGAATATAATCTAGTACTGAGAGCATTAGCTACAGCTAGCTAGCACTACAGTGCATTAAATGTGTAGAGTAGTTGAATCAAAGAAAGATAAAGACTTTAGTTGAACAGTTTCAAACAAATTAATTTCTTCCAAAATGGAGAATCGTTATATATATATATATATATATATATAAGTTGAAGTCAAAAGATTACATACACTTAGGTTGGAGTCATTTAAACGTGTTTTTCTACCACTCCACACATTTCTTGTGAACAAACTATAGTTTTGGCAAGTCGGTTAGGACTTCTACATTGTGCATGACACAATTCATTTTTCCAAAAAATGTTTACAGATTATTTAACTTATTATTAACTGTGTCACAATTCCAGTGGGTCAGAAGTTCACGTACACTACGTTGACTGTGCCTTTAAACAGCTTGGAAAATTTCAGAAAAGTATGTCATGGCTTTAGGAGCTTCTGATAGCCTAATTGACAAAATTTGAGTCAATTGGAGGTGTATCTGTGGATGTATTTCAAGGCCTACCTTCAAACTCAGTGCCTCTTTGCTTGACATCATGGGACAATCAAAAGAAATCAGCCAAGACCTCAGAAAAAGAATTGTAGACCTCCACGAATCTGGTTCATCCTTGAGAGAAATGTCCAAATGCCTGAAGGTACCACGTTCATCTGTACAAACAATAGTACACAAGCATAAACACCATGGGACTACGCATCCGCCATACTGCTCAGGACGGAGATGCGTTCTATCTCCTAGAGATGAACGTACTTTGGTGCAAAAAGTGGACATCAATCCCAGAACAACAGCAAAGGACCTTGTGAAGATGCTGGAGGAAACGGGTACAAAGTATCTATATCCAAAGTTAAACAAGTCCTATATCAGCATAACCTGAAAGGCCGCTCAGCAAGTAAGAAGTGACTCCTCCAAAACCACCATAAAAAGCCAGACTGCGGTTTGCAACTGCACATGGGGACAAAGATCATACTTTTTGGAGAATGTCCTCTGGTCTCATGAAACAAAAATATAATTTTTGGGCCATAATGACCATCATTATGATTGGAGGCAAAAGGGGGAAGCCAAAGCACACCATCTCACCTGTGAAGCACGGGGGTGGCAGCATCATGTAGTCGGGGTGCTTTGCCGCAGGAGAGACTGATACACTTCACAAAATAAATGGCATCATGAGGATGGAGAATTATGTGGATATATAGAAGCAACATCTCAAGACATTAGTCAGGAAGTTAAAGCTTGGCCGCAAATGGGTCTTCCAAATGGACATTGACTCCAAGCATACTTCCAAAGTCGTGGCAAAATGGCTTAACCAGTCGGATTTAGGGGGCACTATTTAAATTTCTGGATGAAAAACGTTCCCGTTTTAAACAAGATATTTGGTCACAAAAAGATGTTTGACTATGCATGTAATTGACAGCTTTGGAAAGAAGACACTCTGACATTTCCAAAACTGCAAAGATATTGTCTGTGATTGCCACAGAACTGATGTTACACGCGAAACCCAGATAAATATCCAACCAGGAAGTGCCGCATTTTTTGAAACTGCCTCATGCCAATGACTCCTTATATGACTTACAGCTGTAATCGCATCAAAAGGTGGCGCTACAAAGTATTAACTTAAGGGGGCTGAATAATTTTGCACGCCCAATTTTTCAGTTTTTGATTTGTTAAAAAACTTTGAAATATCCAATAAATGTCGTTCCACTTCATGATTGTGTCCCACTTGTTGTTGATTCTTCACAAAAAAATACAGTTTTATATCTTTATGTTTGAAGCCTGAAATGTGGCAAAAGGTCGCAAAGTTCAAGGGGGCCGAATATTTTCGCAAGGCACTGTAAGTATTAAAAGTAAATATAATTGCAAAAATATTCTAAAGTATCAAATAAATATAAATAAATATAATTTCAAATTGCTTATATTAAGCAAACCAGATTGCACAATTTTCCTGTTTTTTTATTTACTGATTGCCAGGTTCACACTACAGCATGCAGACATAATTTATAAACAAAGCATTTGTCTTTAGTGAGTCCGCCAGGTCAGAGGCAGTAGGGATGACCAGGGATGTTCTCTTGATAAGTGCATACATTTTACATTTTTAATGTCAGGAATTGTGAAAAACTGAGTTTAAATGTATTTGGCTAAGGTCTTGGCTGATTTCTTTTGATTTTCTCATGATGTCAAGCAAAGAGACACAGAGTTTGAAGGTCGGCCTTGATATCCATCCACAGGTACACCTCCAACTGACTTAAAGTATGACAATTAGCCTATCAGAAGTTTCTAAAGCAATGTCATCATTTTCGGGAATTTTCCAGTTTTTTTTAAAGGCACAGTCAACTTAGTGTATGTAAACGTCTGACCTACTGGAATTGTGATACAGTGAAATATAAGTGAAATAATCTGTCTGTAAACAATTGTTGGAAAAATGACTTGTGTCATGCACAAAGTAAATGTCCTAACCGACATGCCAAAACTATAGTTAGTTAACAAGAAATGTCATTAATCTCCCTCTGTCCTCTGACTAATCTTTGTTGTTGATCGGATGCTGTTATGGAATGGGATGTACAGCCAGGTGAACCGAGGGTGTGATCTGAATTGGAAGCTGCAGCAGCAGTAGCATCCAAGTTATTCCCCTGATTCAGAAAACTTGTGTGAGGGCTTGCTTGTCTCTCGCATCTGGGTATGGGGTGGTAGATGGGGGAAGGGGGTGGGTGCCTAAAATGGATTTGGAAGTGCTTTGATGCAAACATATCATTAAGACATTAATTCAAGGCAAGGTCAGAGATGCACCTTCTGTTTCTGTAATCATCTGCCTCACTTCTCAACTCTACTTGGCACTTTTGATAATCTCACTGGCACAGCAGTCGCTCTGCCTGTGAAATATCAGACTGCAGAGTGTCATCAGGGCAACGATTTACTAGACACTTGGGGGAGGGGTGGTGCTCTTTTTTTGAGTGAGCCAAGAAGCAGAGAAAGGAGAAAGGTGCGAGGAGTGAGCGGAACTTGTATCGTGACTGACAAACCCTCGGTGTGCTTGTTAGCGCTGAACTCGTGTGTGTGTGTGTGTGTGTGTGTGTGTGTGTGTGTGTGTGTGTGTGTGTGTGTGTGTGTGTGTGTGTGTGTGTGTGTGTGTGTGTGTGTGTGTGTGTGTGTGTGCGTGCGTGCGTGCGTGCGTGCGTGTGTGTGTGTGTGTGAGAAACAGACAAGTGAGACATTGAAGGTTAGAGAAAGTCTGTGGTTATCAGTTGGATGACTTATTGTTGGTGTAGATCTGATTAGAAATGTTGTATTTTTAGCTGTTTGAAGCTGGTGTACAAAATCGAAAGTACAAAACGCAAAGACAAAACTTAAGTATGGGAAGCATATAAATTACACACAAAGAATAGACTTACCGCTTCTTAGACTTGCTTTCAATGAGAATGACAGATCTATTACTCATTATATGGTCAGGTTGCCCAAAACATTACATGGTGCAGTTTAATGTTGCCCACACACAATATTGTATAGTTCATCTCCCTTCACCCCTGATTCCCTCATCATAAGAAAAACATCACGAATCCATTAGAAACTCTTAGAAAGAAGGAGGAGGGAAGACTTGGGGAGATTCTTGGGAAGACAGGATACAGAACACAGTGAGAGCTTGAACAACAGATGTTTAGAGCTATACCACACACACACACACACACACACACACACACACACACACACACACACACACACACACACACACACACACACACACTATGAATTCAGCGCTAACAAGCACAAGGAGTGGGGGTCAGTCACGATGCAACAGTTATGCTCACACCTCTTTCCTTTCTCGGCTTACTCAAAAAAGAACACCACCCCTCCCCCAAATGTCTAGTAAATCATTGCCCTGATGACACTCTGCAGGCTGACATTTCAAAGGCAGAGCGACCACGGTGCCAGTGAGATTACCAAAGCTGTCATGTGCAGTTGAGAAGTGAGGCAGATGATTACAGAATCACAAGGTGCATCTCTGACCTTGCCTTGAATTAGAGTCTTATAAATGTTTGCATCAAAACACTTCCAAACACATTTTAGGCACTTTGCCCGCCTCCCCCAGCTACCACCCCTTACCCAGAGGCGAGAGACAGACAAGCAGTGGTGGAAATAGTACCCAATCGTCATACTTGAGTAAAAATAAAGATACCTTAACCTCTTGCAGAACTAAGAACAGATATAGCCCTTGGTTCACTCCAGACCTGACTGCCCTCGACCAGCACAAAAACATCATGTGGTGGACTGCAATAGCATCGAATAGTCCTCGCGATATGCAACTGTTCAGGGAAGTCAGGAACCAATACACGCAGTCAGTCAGGAAAGCCAAGGCCAGCTTCTTCAGGCAGAAATTTGCATTCTGTAGCTCTAACTCCAAAAAGTTCTGGGACACTGTAAAGTCCATGGAGAACAAGAGCACCTCCTCCCAGCTGCCCACTGCACTGAGGCTCGGTAACACGGTCACTACCGATAAATCCATGATTATCGAAAACTTCAACAAACATTTCTCAACGGCTGGCCATAACTTCCTCCTGGCTACTCCAACCTCGGCCAACAGCCCCCCCCCCCCCCCGCCCCGCGCAGCTACTCGCCAAAGCATCTCCAGGTTCTCCTTTACCCAAATCCAGATAGCAGATGTTCTGAAAGAGCTGCAAAACCTGAACCCGTACAAATCAGTTGGGCTTGACAATCTGCACCCTCTATTTCTGAAACTATCCGCCGCCATTGTCGCAACCCCTATTACCAGCCTGTTCAACCTCTCTTTCATATCGTCTGAGATCCCCAAGGATTGGAAAGCTGCCGCAGTCATCGCCTTCTTCAAAGGGGGAGACACCCTGGACCAAAACTGTGACAGACCTATATCCATCCTGCCCTACCTATCTAAGGTCTTCGAAAGCCAAGTCAACAAACAGGTCACTGACCATCTCTAATCCCACCGTACCTTCTCCGCTGTGCAATCTGGTTTCCGAGCCGGTCACGGGTGCACCTCAGCCACGCTCAAGGTACTAAACGATATCATAACCGCCATCGATAAAAGACAGTACTGTGCAGCCGTCTTCATCGACCTGGCCAAGGCTTTCGACTCTGTCAATCACCATATTCTTATTGGCAGACTCAGTAGCCTCGGTTTTTCTAATGACTGCCTTGCCTGGTTCACCAACTACTTTGCAGACAGAGTTCAGTGTGTCAAATCGGAGGGCATGTTGTCCGGTCCTCTGGCAGTCTCTATGGGGGTGCCACAGGGTTCAATTCTCGGGCCGACTCTTTTCTCTGTATATATCAATGATGTTGCTCTTGCTGCGGGCGATTCCCTGATCCACCTCTACGCAGACGACACCATTCTGTATACTTCCGGCCCTTCCTAACCTCCAAACAAGTTTCAACGCCATACAAAACATACAATCCTTTTGTGGCCTCCAACTGCTCTTAAACACTAGTAAAACCAAATGCATGCTTGTCAACCATTCGCTGCCTGCACCCGCACGCCCGACTAGCATCACCACCCTGGTTCCGACCTAGAATATATGGAGATCTATAAGTACCTAGGTGTCTGGCTAGACTGTAAACTCTCCTTCCAGACTCATATCAAACATCTCCAATCTAAAATCAAATCTAGAGTCGGCTTTCTATTCCGCAACAAAGCTTCCTTCACCCACGCCGCCAAACTTACCCTAGGAAAACTGACTATCCTACCGATCCTCGACTTCGGCGATGTCATCTACAAAATAGCTTCCAATACTCTACTCAGGAAACTGGATGCAGTTTATCACAGTGCCATCTGTTTTGTTACTAAAGCACCTTATACCACCCACCACTGCGACCTGTATGCTCTAGTCGGCTGGCCCTCGCTACATATTCGTCGCCAGACCCACTAGCACCAGGTCATCTACAAGTCCATGCTAGGTAATGCTCCGCCTTATCTTAGTTCACTGGTCACGATGACAACACTCACCCGTAGCACGCGCTCCAGCAGGTGTATCTCACTGATCATCCCTAAAGCCAACACCTCACTTAGCCGCCTTTCATTCCAGTTCTCTGCTGCCTGTGACTGGAACGAATTGCAAAAATCGCTGAAGTTGGAGACTTTTATCTCTCTCACCAACTTCAAACATCTGCTATCTGAGCAGCTAACCGATCGCTGCAGCTGTACATAGTCTATCGGTAAATAGCCCACCCAATTTACCTATCTCATCCCCATACTGTTTTTATTTATTTACTTTTCTGCTCTTTTGCACACAAGTATCTCTACCTGTACATGACCATCTGATAATTTATCACTCCAGTGTTAATCTGCAAAATTGTAATTATTCGCCTACCTCCTCATGCCTTTTGCACACAATGTATATAGACTCTCTTTTTTTCTACTGTGTTATTGACTTGTTAATTGTTTACTCCATGTGTAACTCTGTGTTGTCTGTTCACACTGCTATGCTTTAACTTGGCCAGGTCGCAGTTGTAAATGAGAGCTTGTTCTCAACTTGCCTACCTGGTTAAATAAAGGTGAAATAAAAAAAAATAAAAAAAATTGTGTTAAGGGGCAGTATTTTCATTTTTGGAAAAAAAACATTCCCGTTTTAAACGGGATATTTTGTGAGGAAAAGGTGCTAGCTTTGGATAGAAAACACTAACGTTTCCAAAACTGTAAAGATATTGTCTGTGAGTATAACAGAACTGATGTTGCAGGCGAAAGGCTGAGAAAAATCCAATCTGGAAGTGCCCCAGGTTTTGAAAGCGCTGCATTCCAATGACTCCCTATATGACTGTGAATGTACCATCAACGAGCTTACACATTCTACGTATTCCCCAAGGTGTCTACAGCATTGTGACGTAGTTTTACGCATTTCTGTTGAAGAATAGCCATATGGGGGAACATTGCGTAAGTGGTCACATGGTGGCTCCGAGAGAGATTCTCGCGTAAAGTGCAGAAGTAGCCATTACTCCAATCGGTCCTAGAGAAAAAGGAATTGTCCCGTTGTCCTGTTTCTGTCGATATTATGGAGCTAATTTGGAAAGTTCCTTTTTTCCCAAAATATTATTTTTGTAGGCGAAATTGCTCCGTTTGTTCTTCACGTTTGGCTGAGAAATCGCCCGGAAATTGCGGTCACGACAACACCGAAAAATATTCCAAATTAGCTCCATAATATCGACAGAAACATGGCAAACATTGTTTATAATCAGTCCTCAAGGTGTTTTTCAAATATCTATTCGATAATATATCAACCGGGACTGGTGGCTTCTTAGTAGGAAGGAGAGAAACAATGGCCGCATTTGTCCTTTACGCAAAAAAACACTCTGAGAGACTTCAGCTGACCACTGACGCAATGTTTACGTTCAGGCTCATTTTTCAAAATAAAAGCCTGAAACTATGTATTGTGACACTAGACACATTGGGGAAGACATAGAAAAAGGAATCTGGTTGATATCTCATTCACTACTCAATAGGGACGCATAGGAACGCAGAGCTTGCTAAATAAGAGTCCCTTCCTGAACTGATCAGGCTTTTGCCTGCAATATCAGTGCTGTTATACTCACAGACAATAGTTTTACAGTTTTGGAAACTTTAGAGTGTTTTCTTTCCTAAGCTGTCAATTATATGCATATTCTAGCATCTTGTCCTGACAAAATAGCCCGTTTACTTCGGGGACGTTTTTTTTTCCAAAAATGAAAATAGTGCCCCCTAGATTCAAGGGGTTTAACAAACTGTAGTTTTGGCAAGTCGGTGAGGACATCTACTTTGTGCATGTAATTTTTCCAACAATTGTTCACAGACAGATTTTTTCACTTATAATTCACTGTATCATAATTCCAGTGGGTCAGAAGTTCACATACACTAAGTTGACTATGTGTTTACACATCTTGTACAATTCCAAAAAATTATGTCATGGCTTTAGAAGCTTCTGATAGGCTAATTGACATCATTTGAGTCAATTGGAGGTGTACCTGTGGATGTATTTCAAGGCCTGCCTTCAAACTCAGTGATTCTTTGCTTGACATCATGAGAAAATCAAAAGAAATCAGCCAAGACTTCAGAAAACAAATTGTAGACCTCTACAAGTCTGGTTCATCCTTGGGAGCAATTTCCAAATGCCTGAAGGTACCACGTTCATCTGTACAAATAATAGTGTGCAAGTATAAACACCATTGGACCACGCAGCCACCATACCGCTCAGGAAGGAGACGTGTTCTGTCTCCTAGAGGTGAATGTACTTTGGTGTGAAAAGTGCAAATCAATCCCAGAACAACAGCAAAGGACCTTGTGAAGATGCTGTAGGAAACGTGTACAAAATAAGTAAAAATCAACTGATATGGTTGCCTTAAATTACAGTACCAGTCAAAAAAGTTTGGACACCTACTCATTCAATGGTTTTTCTTTATTTTTTACTATTTTCTACATTGTAGAACAATAGGGAAGACATCAAAACTATGTAATAACATATCAAATCATGTTAAACAAATCTAAATATATTTTAGTTTTTAGATTCTTCAAATTAACCACAATTTGCCTTGAAAGCTTTGCACACACTTGGCATTCTCGCAACCAGATTCACCTGGAAAGATTTTCCAACAGTCTTGAAGGAGTTCCCACATACGATAAGCACTTGTTGGATGCTTTTCTATTACACTGAGGTCCAACTCATCCCAAACTATCTCAATTGTGTTGAGGTTGGGTGATTGTGGAGGCCAGGTCATCTGCTGCAGCACTATATCACTCTCCTTGGTAAAATAGCCCCTACACAGCCTGGAGGTGTCTTGAAAAAATAATGATACTCTCACTAAGCACAAATCAGATATGATGGCGTATCGCTGCAGAATGCTGTGGTAGCCATGCTGGCTAAGTGCATCTTGAATTCTAAATTAATCACTGACAGTGTCACCAGCAGAGCACTATCACACCTCCTCCTCGCTTCACGGGGGGAACCACATATGCGGAGATCATCCGTTCACCTACTTTGCATCTCACAAGGAAATGGCGTTTCGAACCAAAAATCTCAAATTTGGACTCATCAGACCAAAGGACAGATTTCCACTGGTCTAATATCCATTCCTCATGTTTCTTGGCCCAAGTGTTTCTCTTATTATTATTGGTGTCCTTTAGTAGTGTTTTTTCTGTTGCAGAAATTCAACCATGATGGCCTGACTCATGCAGTCTCCTCTGAACAGTTGATGTTATTAAGATGTGTCTGTTACTTGACCTCTGAAGCATTTTTTGGGGGCTGCAATTTCTAAGGCTGGTAACTCTAATGCACTTGGGTCTTCCTTTCCTGTGGTGGTCCTCATGAGAGCCAGTTTCATCAAATCACTTGATGGTTCTTGCGACTGCACTTGAATAAATGTTCAGTACACTTGGTAACCTTACCAAGTGTGAGTTCCAAATATCTCTAACGGTCGCCCCGGTATGAGTTACTTATGCATGTGATGTCAGAATGCTCTGTTCCAAAATTACGCAACAGGACAGTTAATTTGCACTGCTCTCATACTGCTTTTATTTATAGGCTGTTTCAATTTATCAATTTGAAAGGATTTTCTAACAGTTTGAATTGAGGTGTGTTCAGCCTCTGGATTAATTCACATAACAGTAGGCCATTTCACTATTGCTGACAATTCATTTTTCAGGCATTACTGTGCCGGACAAACTTCCCCAAGCACTTCTCCATTGTTTCTGCAGATCAAGTACGCAGACATGTGCGCATCTCCAGTCAGAATAGGACCTGCTTTGCCTTCATTGTTTTTTTCATTACGACATGATAGTAACTTTGGACATGTGTGCATTTCTATCAAAGTGCCTTATTACGTTAAAATAGTTTATGTATGTCATGTTATGTCATGTCTACTGTTGCTCACTATGTATGTAGCATAATATATTATATGTATTCCTTATAAACGCGGACACGAGTGGTTACGTTACTAATTTCGTAACCTTTATGGTGTTATACTCAATCGTGCCTATGTTGCTAGCTACATTCTTATATTAGCTCTGTAAAAAAATGCTAATTGCATCAGAGATGTATAAGCTTGTGTTGTCTTTTGAAGCTACCCTGGTCTTATGACCATGATTTGTTTTCATTTGGCCTGTTTAGCATAACTCTGTTCTGCCCTGCCCTGCCCCCTTGTGGAGCTCAACAGTTATTGTTTTTTTACTGTTATATAACTCATATTTGTGATTGTACTTTCAGAAACCACACACACAAACCAGTATTGAACATTATTTGCCAATATCATAACTCGAACTGGAAATTTTTCAAGCTGAAGATTGAGGCCAGCTTTTGTATGTTAGTGTACATACCTTAACAGTTTTACTGGATGAAAACACACAGGTCTACATGAAATAGTCATCTGTTTTATTGACGTATTGGTGGTGGTTGAACAATAACAAAAACTAGTTTTACTAGAGGGAAAAAAACTGCAAGAAAAGACTTATGAATATGCATGACCCATATTTCATATTCATGCAGTGATTGAACAATAACTGCATGTCCACCCCCTACCTCTAAAGGTATAGAATCATGGCAGATCACAGGTCAAGTCATTCAGTCAGTAATTGCTGCAGATTTGCTCAATGAGCACATGGTATTCCCCAAAGCATGATGAAACATACAGAGGTGTGTCACAAGCTAAACACATGTACTTTGTCAACCTCATCTGCTTCCTTCTCCTGGTGCCATACAGGCAGTCTTTGCAGTGCCTCTGTGTGCGATAACCATGTGCAGCAGCTTGAGGGACTTCACAGGGAAAATGCCGTGCAGTGAGTCGTAGGGGATTGTCTGCAGCAGGATGTCCCCCAGTGGATGGGCGCCGAGGGGTGTGGTGCTCCTCCAGCAGCTCTCTCAGGTTTTTTTCTGTACTTTTGGTAGGTAATTACTTTACCTAGGAGGGAGTGGAGAGGATGAGGGGGCAGTGGGTAGGTTGGTGAGATATTGTCACTATAATTGCATTATGGAACTGTATATGATTTGTATGTGAACTGTACGTCCAATTAAAAAAAATACCTTATTCAGTAATCATCTCAGCTGTTAGTTGGCGGTGAACTATTTGGCCATTGAGGGCAGCAGTGTCAATTAGAAGGAAAGATATCTTCTTATAACACTTGTTGGTTTCTGAGTGCATTCCACAAAGCTGTTTATCATGTCCGGCTTTTCCACTGCCCCCATTTTGGCGTTATTGTCAAGCACATAGTCTAGTTGATTTTTCTCTCTCTCGTCAGGTGGTCCACCTTCCCTGTTGCCGACATGGTTGCTGTATGGACAGTGGAGAGGACATGGATGTTTCATTTGTCATGCCACTCTACTGCCAGCTGTTGACCATTCTCCTTGAACTCCACTTCCCTCTCTGCATATGAATGCCGGCATCCCGTTCCTGTTCGACCTGACTGTGCCACAGCCCCCTGTGCTGTTGGGAGAGCAGATACTGGAAGAGTGGATGATTGCTGTACCAATTTGTGCACGTGCAAATTGTGTCCCTTGCCGAGATGAGGAGCCAGTATGGTCATCACCATGGACCCGGACACCCAAAGCCCCTCGTAATGTTGGATGTCAGTGGTGGACTCTGTGTAGACTATAATGTCATGGAAGAATCCTGTCTTCACGTCACACATAACCTGTACCTTTTGGAAGGAATATATTAACGGACCGCCAGCCAACTTCCATAACATCAGGGACTCATCAGTGCATAGGTCCTTGTATGGCACAAGGACCCGACCAAATGTTTATGTCAACCTGGTAAGAACATTTCTTATTTTATGTAATGGGTCATTTAGGTTGGCAGCAGCATTGTGGACGAAATGCAGACAATGCTGCCGAATTAGGAAGTGGTCTTGAGAAAAGAGGGTGACAAAGAAAGGAGTTGCAAACATGGGATCTGTGCTCCAGTATTCTCTCAGGGAATTCTTCTTTATTCGTCCCATGGGAATGACTGGTTATCTTCCCCTGTAGCTCCAAGGCGTAGAGATTGGTCTCCTCTACTATCTCTCCCACCAGTTCTTTTGTCAGAAACAGCTTGAAGCACACTTTCTCAGAGGGAAATAGTAAGGAGCTTTGCACTGCAGACTGAGACTCATCAAAGCAAATAGCAGGACCAGGAGGGATGAAATGGTTGGTGGCCTTCTAGATCCCACAGACCACCCGTACTTCATCCACTGTCAGTCTGTGTCAATAAATCACTATCAGAAAATATTTTATGTTTTAATTATTTAATTATTTACCGTTTTACTCACATTTTCCAGTACTGGTGACAAATCATGCATTCAAATTCTTGCATAGATTGTAATGGATATTATTTGTGTAAAATACTTTTTTGAAGGTTGTAGTGATTATAATGAGCTAAGCTAATGTGTGGTGTCATGTTTGTTGACAAGCAATGCATTCTGGGTTTCATGTAAACGTCTATCGGACCAAAGATGTAACAAAATAAGATCAGGGAGGGTTCACAAATTTTGAGTAAACCTCCGGAAGTGAATGATGGGATGTGAACAATGGTAGACAACACTCCCCCTTCAACATGCATACTGCAACCAGACCAAACTCATCTTGTCTCCTCACAAGAATTCCTCTACACCCGTAATAACATCTGCAAAACACGTGTATGTGACCAATAAAATTTTATTTGATATCTATGTTTGACCTTGAAAAAACAAACATGGTGGCGTGCACAAACTACCTATCATCAGATTACTTTCCATTTCTAGAAAGGGTTTTACTCAATTATTTAGATCAATGGTGAGCTCACCCGTGATGTGATTAATTATAAAGTAATTGCGATTAGCTAATTCATATTGTAGTTCCTGTCAGCCGAGAGTAATCTAAATATGACTGCTTGTGTTGCATCAATCTTTCCTCAGTTAGCGCTAAGATAAATGTAGCCTACATTTTTCAGTGTGGCCAGGTCAAATGCTAACTTCTGCATCAATCGAAACTGGCCGTACCAAATAAGTGTTCTAATCACACCGGTTTGAGCGTACCCTGGTGGTCCTCATGAGAGCTAGTTTCATTATAGAGCTTGATAGTTTTTGCGACAGCACTTCAAGAAACTTTCAAAGTTCTTGAAATGTTCTGCATTGACTGACCTTCATGTCTAACAGTAATGATGGACTGTCATTTCATTTTGCTTATTTGAGCTGTTTTTGTCATAATATGGACTTGGTCTTTTATCAAATAGGGCTATCAAATCAGAATCAAATTTATTTATATAGCCCTTCGTACATCAGCTGATATCTCAAAGTAATGCAGGTGTAGAAGCACGATGGCTAGAAAAACTCCCTAGAAAGGCCAAAACCTTGGAAGAAACCTAGAGGAACCAGGCTATGTGGGGTGGCCAGTCCTCTTCTGGCTATCTTCTGTAACCGGTGTGAAATGGCTAGCTAGTTAGCGGGGTGCACGCTAATAGCGTTTCAATCGGTGAGATCACTCACTCTGAGACCTTGAAGTAGTTGTTCCCCTTGTAAGCGATTCATTTTATTGCTTCTCTGACTTTCGTGACCAATCTACTTTGCTGCTAGATGTTTGTAATATTTTGTCTGCTGAGTGAGATGTCCTTACATAAACGCTTGGTTTGCTTTAGCCGTAAAGCTTTTTGAAATTTGACATGCCAGGTGGATTAACAACAAGCTAAGCTGTGTTTTGCTATATTGCACTTGTGATTTCATGAAAATTACATATTTTTTGTAATTTAATTTGAATTCGACGCTCTGCAATTCAGTGGATGTTGACGAGAATGATCCCACTAACGGGATGGGTGCGCCAAGAAGATAACATACCGGTACATACTGCTGTAATGATATGCTATGTGGTTCGTAAGTACAGCATAGCTAACAAATTGTTAGTCAACATAACTTATTTGAAAAGTCATTAGTTTATTACATTTAGTAGCAAGCTACCCTTGGTCGTTAGGGCAAATCTGGTCTGTGATAGGTTTTTATTTCACACCTAGCTCGGCTATTTGTCACGCCCTGGTCTATATTTATTATGTTTATCTTCATTTATTGGGTCAGGCCAGGGTGTGACATGGATTTATTTGTGGTGTGTTTCGTCTTGGGGTTGTGTGGGGTATATAGCTTAGTCATTGACTGCCTGAGGCGGTTCTCAATCAGAGTCAGGTGATTATCGTTGTCTGTGATTGGGAACCATAATTAGGTAGCCATATTCTTTGTGTGTTTTGTGGGTGATTGTCCTTAGTGTCCTTGTTCCTGTCTCTATGTTAGTTTACACTAGTATAGGCTGCTTCGGTTTTCGTTACGTTCTTTTTGTTTTGTAGTATTTGTATTGATTCGTGTTTTACGTTTTTTCATTAAACATGGATCGCAATCTACACGCTGCATTTTGGTCCGACTCTCCTTCGCCTACTGAAAATTGTTACAGAATCACCCACCACAAACGGACCAAGCAACGTGTCAACAGGCAGGAGCCACAGGAGAAACAGCGTAAAAAGGACTTTTGGACTTGGGAGGAAATCCTCGACGGGAGAGGACCTTGGGCTAAACCAGGAGAATTTCGCCACCCCAAAGAAGAACTGGAGGCGACGAGAGCTGAGAGGCTTTGGTATGAGGGGAAGCAACAGCAGCAGCAGGAGCAACAATATCGGGACTACACTACTTGGGAGGAAATAGACAGGTGGGCAGTCGACCCAGGGAGAGTGCCGGAGCCCGCCTGGGATTCACTGGAGCAGTGTGAAGAGGGTTATAGGAGAATGGAGATGGCGAAGCAAGCACGGCGGCGCGGAAGGAAGCCCGAGAGTCAGCCCCAAAAATTTCTTGGGGTGGCTCACAGGGAGCTGCCACCGGAAGGCTGGGGTGTGGAGGTGGTACTGGGTAGACCAGACCGTGCAGGCGCACTGGAGCTCTCTCCAGACCGTGCAGGCGCACCCGAGTCTACGCTCCTGCCATTCGAGATGACATGGACATGCCTGTCCTTCCTGCTGCTAAGATCGTCGCTCCGATCTCGTGGCAAGTTGAGGATACCGTGAGACGAGCTCAAGCTATCGAACCGGACCCGAAAGGAGGTCCTGCCAATCGGTTGTTTGTCCCCAAGGCAGTGAGGACTCAGGTCCTTCTGTGGGGGCACTCCTCTCGCCTCACCTGTCACCCGGGCGTAGGTCGCACCTTGGAGTTCATCCAGCGTAAGTTCTGGTGGCCTACCATAAGAGAAGACGTTGCCACGTTCGTCAATGCCTGCCCCGTGTGCTGCCAGGGCAAATCTTCTCACCTCCGCCCTCAAGGACTCCTTCACCCTTTACCTGTTCCCCACAGACCCTGGTCCCATATCTCATTGGACTTTATTACTGGCCTTCCTCCATCCCATGGCAATACTACTATCCTAGTCATAATCGACAGGTTTTCAAAGGCGGCCAGGTTCGTCCCTCTGACTAAGTTACCTTCTGCCAAGGAAACGGCTGAGTTGGTAATTAATCTTGTGTTTCGAGTCTTCGGCATTCCTCAAGATATGGTTTCTGACAGAGGTCCCCAGTTCGCCTCAAGGTTTTGGAAGGCCTTCTGCCAACTCATGGGGGCTTCTGCCAGTCTATCTTCAGGGTACCATCCGGAGTCCAACGGCCAAACAGAGAGGATGAATCAAGAGCTGGAAACCACCCTCCGATGTATGACTCGTAACAACCCGTCCACATGGTCGTCCTTTATTGTTTGGGCCGAATACGCGCACAACACCTTGCGCTCCTCCTCCACTGGTATGTCCCCGCACGAGTGTCAGTTTGGCTATGCCCCTCCATTGTTCCCGGACCAGGAGGCAGAAGTCAGAGTGCCTTCAGCCTTGAAGTTCGTCAGACGCTGTCGGCTTATGTGGAGGAAGACCCGTCTTAATCTTATGCGTTCATCACAGAGGTACCAACAACAAGCCAACAGACGTCGCCGTCCCGGGCCTACCCTGCGCCCCGGCCAGAGAGTCTGGCTCTCCACAAGAGACTTACCACTACGGGTGGAGTCTCGCAAGCTGTCCCAAAGATACATCGGTCCCTTTAAGGTTGCCAGGAGAGTTAACCCAGTTTCTTATCGCCTACACTTACCCAGATCCCTTAAGATTAATCCCACGTTTCACATTTCCTTATTAAAACCTGTTGTTTTTTCTCCCCTTGTCCCGGCAGACAGACCTCCCCCTCCGCCTCGTGTCATTGGAGGCCAGCCGGCTTATACCGTCCATCGGATACTGGATTCCCGCCGGGTGCAGCGGTCCTGGCAGTATCTGGTGGACTGGGAAGGCTACGGTCCCGAGGAGCGCTCCTGGGTTCCTGCCAAAGACATACTGGACCCTGACCTCATTCGTCAGTTCAGGGCCCTACACCCCGAGAGAGCTGGTAGGAACGTCAGGAGCCGTTCCTAGGGGGGGGATTCTGTCAGGATTTGGCCAGGGTTGTTCCGGTTTTTGGTCACTAGATGCCCCCATTGTGCTTTTTGACCTTTTGCTTTCCCTTGATCCCCATTATTATTTGCACCTGTGCCTCGTTTCCCCTGATTGTATTTAAACCCTTAGTTTCCCTCAGTTCTTTGCTCTGTGTTTGTATGTTAGCACCCAGCCCTAGTATTCTGTGTACTCTTGTTGATCCCGGTGGACGCTCTTGTGGAATTCTGTTTTTTGTTCTTATTTATTTATTTTTGAGTATCTTTTGAGGCTTTTTATGCTATACCTACCACCTTGTGGATTTACCTTTTTGTCTTGGAGGATTACCTTGTGGATTACCTTGTTCTTGTGGAATTCCTTTTGAGGTTGTGGAGTTACATGTTTTCCTGAAGGACTTCACTTTTTACTTTATTAAATACACCGTCTCAAGTACTGCTGTGTCTGCCTCATCTTCTGGGTTCTGCCAACTATTCGTGGCTCAGTTGGTTAAGTGACTGTTTCTCACTCCGGAGACCCGGGTTCGTAACCGGGTCCTGACACAGACAGGATCTGCTGGATCCAAATACCTGGCTGAGCTTCCTTTCAGTGCTGGGCTTCCTCTCAGTGCCGAGCTGTCTCTGTCCAGAGCTGCCCCTCAGTCCCGAGCTGCCCCTCAGTCCAGTGGGATTCTGGGTGAGGACTACTAGGCCATGGTCGGCGGTGAAGGTGGACTATCCAGGGACGTGAGGAGGGGAGACAAAGACATTTATAGAGTGGGTTCCACGTCCTGCGCCGGAGCCGCCACCATGGACAGACGCCCTCCCTATTGTTTTGATGTGCGTCCGGGAGTCCGCACCTTAGGGGGGTTCTGTCACGCCCTGGTCTATATTTATTATGTTTATCTTCATTTATTGGGTCAGGCCAGGGTGTGACATGGGTTTATTTGTGGTGTGTTTCGTCTTGGGGTTGTGTGGGGTGTATAGCATAGTCATTGGCTGCCTGAGGCGGTTCTCAATCAGAGTCAGGTGATTATCGTTGTCTCTGATTGGGAACCATATTTAGGTAGCCATATTCTTTGTGTGTTTCGTGGGTGATTGTCCTTAGTGTCCTTGTTCCTATCTCTATGTTAGTTTACACTAGTATAGGCTGTTTCGGTTTTTGTTACGTTCTTTTTGTTTTGTAGTATTTGTATTGATTCGTGTTTTACGTTTTTTCATTAAACATGGATCGCAATCTACACGCTGCATTTTGGTCCGACTCTCCTTCGCCTACTGAAAACCGTTACACTATTAGACTCTTCTTTAGTAAAGGTTGAATAGTTTATTGTTCAGCTATTAGCCCATCTCCCCAACTTGCAACAAATTGCTGTTCCCATCTCATTCCTTTCCCTCTTCCACGGGTCATCATTCTGCTCCTGAGTGGTTCGCTTGTGAGCGTGCTGGCAGGATATGGCAGCATCTTCAGTTGTGCATCAAGGATTCTGCGTACAGTAGCACGTTTGTACGAAGGTCTGGTTATTAACCGGCAAATTGTTATATGCTATGGAGGTACATTTGTGTCTTTTTGTCGAGAGCAAAACCTTTTTATTTTCAATCAAAAATAATTGTTCTGAATGCAACTGTTTTTCAACACAAAGGAAGTCAAAGCGGACACCTACGAAGATGGTATCTCAGGTAAGCAGCACTGGGCTGTATTGACGTATCCTGAAAATGACATCTGCTGCTTTAGATTGAATGGTCATATCTCAATTATTGTTTTGATATCTATAACAATTAAGCTGTTTTCTTTACTTTCAGAGAGCGAGCTGATCAAGGAGTCGAAAATGTAGACATTGCCAGATGTTCACTGTCCGAGGAACAGGCCGTGGAATCTTTATTTCTGGTAAAAGTGTCTATAACCAGGGGTAATTAAACTGTTATGTGTTATTTTTCTCCATCTCTGCCTGTCTTGTTGTACATGGAACTTGTCTCACATGCATTAATTTAAAAAACCTTAAGATGTCAGCTGCTAATTTTTAGATTTACACCACATAAAAACAGCCATTTTCACTGGACTATCTGTTGCTGTCAAGTCATGATTTCCCTGGGGGTTAGCCTTGCAATAACCAAGTGGTGAGACACATAGCCCTCTATATTTAAATGTTTCAGGTACACTCCGATAGGTGTCTGCGTCACATACAGTATCTTCTATTGACATTATCCTCTGTTGTTTGTCCTAATGTGTCTGTTTTTCAGCATAAAGTACTCGGTTGCCACTTAGTGTGGACACCAGGTGAGAACACACAAACCCAATAACAGACTGTCACCCTTAACTTCATTTCTCTCCCACTTCTCCCTAAATCCTCTAGGCTATATCAGCTGTTTTGGTGAACGGGAAGTATTATTAAAGAGATGCTTTACATTGAAATACATACAGAGATGTAGTAGTTCCAGAGTTAATGATCCAAGGTCAGTTTTGCATTTCACCCCTGATTATGATGACTGGCCGTGTTATGCAGGCATGTTTTGATGTGAGAGAGGAAGCCAGTGCCGTCATCGCCACCTCACCTGCTCTTAAGATAACCTTCGGGCCAACTTGCGGCCCAGGGCTGGTTAGGAGACACTGCAATTGTGATGAACTGAAAGAATATTAGGGTAGCACTGTAATTCATGAATCATATGCTGTCTGCCGCTGTTCTTATCTCTTTCCATTTCTGTCTTCCACATCTCTCTCCCTACCTCGTGTTTCTTCCTCATTTTATAATGCACACCATATGTGCATTGAAGTACAGATTGAACTTGTATTTATAATATAGTATTACAATTAGGGTAGCCTAGTGGTTAGAGCGTTGGACTAGTAACCGAAAGGTTGTGAGTTCAAACCCCCTAGCTGACAAGGTACAAATCTGTCGTTCTGCCCCTGAACAGGCAGTTAACCCACTGTTCCCAGGCCGTCATTGAAAATAAGAATTTGTTCTTAACTGACTTGCCTGGTTAAATAAAGGTAAAAATAAAATAAAAAATAATTATAATGCATTTATGTGTTTAGAACACCTGGATAATGAACTTCTTTCAATAAAGCGTTTCACATTCTCCACTGGTTGAAATTAAGTTTCTCATTCAAATACTATCCTGTGTCCTCAGATTAATTCAGATGAAGGGAGTTAGATATGCAGTTTTTTTCTGTATATATGAATTACAAATCAATCATGTTTCTAGTCTATTGCTTAGTTTCATTGTGTTTTCATTGATGTCCCAGGAGCAGGAGTGGTAAACACTGTTGAAGTGTATAATTCAAATAATGGAGTTTTATATGACTGAAAAATAATGTCTCAGAGATCCATACCTGAACCGCACCTTTATTTGCCAAAGAAGAGTACATGATCAGTGAATATATTAAAGGTACAGGCTACAATGTGGGAATCTCATTTGTGGTAATAACTACAGTACATGTATATTGGACTTGCATCCTTGGACAATAAAGTTATTATATTCTACTCTATCCATAGGCTTCATTAATGGCATTCAGACTTTAACCTCTTTGGAATAGGGGGCAGCATTTTCACTTTTGGATAAATAGCGCGCCCAATTTCAACTTCCGGCTACTCATTCCAATAATATTATTATAATATTATTAGTATATTTGGATAGAAAACACTATGAAGTTTCTAAAACTTTTTGAATCATGTCTGTGAGTATAACAGAACATATGTAGCAGGCAAAACCCCGAGGACTAACCATTCAGATTTTGTTTTTGAGGTCACTGTCAATTCAATTAGTTTTCATTGGGGAACTAGATTTCTAAGGCACTTGTTTACAGTTCCTACCGTTTCCACTGGATGTCACCAGTCTTTGGAAATAGGTTGAGGTTATTCCTCTATGAAATGAAGAAGTACGGCCATCTTGGATCAGGGTAACGTTATGTGTACTGTTTGAGAGTTGCGCAAGACTAGAAAAGTAGCGTTAGTTTGTGATCCTCCTGTATTGAAAACAGATAGACCCGTCTTCAATTTGATCGATTATTAACGTTTAAAAATACCTAAAGTTGTATTACAAAAGTAGTTTGAAATGTTTTGGCAAAGTTTACAGGTAACTTTTGAGATATTTTGTAGTGACGTTGCGCAAATTGGAAGCAGTTTTTTTTCTGGATCAAACGCGTCGAATAATGGACATTTTGGATATATATCGACGGAATTAATCAAACAAACGGACCATTTGTGATGTTTATGGGACATATTGGAGTGCCAACAAAAGAAGCTCGTCAAAGGTAAGGCATTATTTATATTTTATTTATGCATTTTGTGTGGTGCCTGCAGGGTTGAAATATGCTATTCTCTTTGTTTACTGTTGTGCTATCATCTGATAATAGCTTCTTATGCTTTCGCCAAAAATACTTTTTGAAATCTGACATGTTGGCTGGATTCACAACGAGTGAAGCTTTCATTTGGTTTCTTACATGTGTGATTTAATGAAAGTTAGAATTTTTATTTTTATTTGAATTTGCTCTCTGCATTTTCCCTGGCAATTGGCCAAGTGGGACATTTGGGTCCCGTCTATCCCGGAGAGGTTTTAAGTTGATACAACAACTGTTTCACAAGACGACAGCCTGCTGGTTTTCTCAGTCCCTAAAACATTAAACAACTCAAATTACAAATGAATTATCCTAACACTAGTTAGCTGGCTAATGTTAGCTAGTCAGCTAACTTGCTAAATAGACATTTTCGTAAATTAACTTCTTGACAAAAAAATATGTCCAAACATTTGTCTCAACGTTAACATATTCCTCTCCAATGTATTTTTTTTTTGCTTGACTCGTTGACTCGCTTGACGTTATAACAACTTTCATTTGGTTCCACCGTAATGTTTTGTCAGCCATCTTTCCTGAAGAACGCCACCAGAACACGGGTGGTTCGCGTCAAAATTCGTCATTGGAACCACTCAATATGATTGTTCATATGAAAACCTTGGGAACCAAATGCATAATGAGTGCTCTAACTCCTCCTTGTGGTGGTCAGGAGCAACACCATACTACTCTCCAAGCTCATCATTAAGCTTGGTGCCCTTGGTCTGAAACCCGCCCTGTAAAACTGGGCCCTGGACTTCCTGATGGGCTGCACCCAGGTGCTGAAGGTAGGAAACAACACCTCCACTTCGCTGATCCTCAACACAGGGCCCGACAAGGGAGCGTGCTCAGTCCCCTCCTGTTCTCCCTGTTTAACCATGACTGCGTGGCCATGCACACCTCCAACTCAATCATCAAGTTTGCAGATGACACAACAGTAGTTGGCCTTATTACCAACAATGATGAGACTTCAGGGAAAAGCAGAGGGAGCACCCCTCTTTCCACATCAACAGGACCTCATTGGAGAATGTGAAAAGCTTCACGTTCCTAAGGCTTACACATCACTGACAATCTGAAAGGGTCCAACCACACAGATAGTGTGGTGAAGAAGGCACAACAGCGCCTCTTCAACCTCAGGAGGCTGAAGAAATTTGGCTTGGCCTCTAAAACCCTCACAACTTTTACAGATGCACAACCTATCGAGCTGTATCACTGCCTGGTAACCGCAGGGCTCTCCAGATGGTGGTGCAGTCTGCCCAACGCATCACCGGGGGCACACTACCTGCCCTCCAGGACACCTACAGCACCCGAAGTCACAGAAAGGCCAAAAAGATCATCAAGGACATCAATCACCCGAGCCACGGCCTGTTCACCCTGCTATAATCCAGAAGGTGAGGTCAGTACAGGTGCATCAAAGCTGGGACCGAGAGACTGAAAAACTGCTTCTATCTCAAGGCCATCAGACTGTTAAATAGCCATTACTAGCTTGCTACCACCTGGTTACTGAACCATGCAACTTAAAGGCTGCTGCCCTACACACATAGACATGGAATCATTGAACACTAGTCACTTTAATAATGTTTACAGACTGCTTTACTCATCTCATATGTATATACTGTATTCTACTCTACTGTGTTTTAGTCAATGCCACTCTGACATTGCTCGTCCTAATATTTCTTAATTCTATTTTACTTTTAGATTTGTGCGCATTGTTGTGAATTGTTAGATACTACTGCACTGTTGTATAAACAAGCATTTCGCAACACCCGCAATAACATCTGCTAAATATGTGTGTGACCAATACATTTTGACGTGATGCAGTACAATCACTCTTTGACCCTCCCTTCACGTTCCTGCTCCTCAAACATGTACCCACACACACAAATATTATATACACCTGCATGCACAAATACACCCTCATCCCTCACACACACATGTGCAAAGTAACTCATTAACCAGACAAATGTATCAATATGATGGATAAATGCAGAAATCATTCAGTCTCCACCTCTCTCACTGACCATCTTTCATTCACTCACTCACTCACTCACTCACTCACTCACTCACTCACTCACTCACTCACTCACTCACTCACTCACTCACTCACTCACTCACTCACTCACTCACTCACTCACTGACCATCTCTCTCTCACTCACTCACTATGTGGCTGACGTTGCCCAACTGCTCATCCACATCCAGCATCCGTTATCGCCTCAGGCTCCGCAATCCAGCCCTGTTCTATTTATGAGCTCCCTTTTTAGGAGCGAAAGAGATCAAGAGAGAGAGAAAAAGAATGAGAGAAAGAGAGAAAGAGTGAGAGAGAGAGAAAATGTGTACCCCTTTGGCTCCCCGGGACCAGGAGTTGAGAAGTATTTCCTTCTAACAATGTAAAAATGTCCATGTTTTTGACCATGACCCATCTAAATATATGTGACTGTATGAAGTAATCTGATATTGTAAACCATAAAATATTTGTGAAATATTAAAGCTGAAAAAACAGAGTAAATATATATAAAGAAGAAACAATTATACATATACTGTATATTCCGGACTCTGACATTGCTCGTTCTGATATTTCTTAATTTTGGGGATGTGTGTGTATTGTTTGGTGTTGTTAGGTATTACTGCACTGTTGGAGCTAGAAACATAAGCATTTCGCTGCACCTGCAATAACTGCAAAATATGTGTAAGTGACTTGATAGAATGACTTGATATAATGTTGTAGTCCACATATCTATCAGACTGATCTCCAGCATGTTTGTATTCGCTCTTTGTACTGGCATAGTATATGTCTGCGCATCTATTTTTAGCTGCGCTGCTGTCTTTTGAGAACACTGCAGCCAGCAGAGATACGTGGCACTGAGGCAGTATGTCACCATGGAAGAATGCCAATGAGTAGGGAGCATCTCGTAGGACCCCACAGAGCAACACTGGAGTACACTTAAACCTAATACAAACATGCTGCTGTCTTTTGTGGCTTCATATCACATTAATGTAATTCTGTTTCATGACTCTGAATCATGGGAATATTGTTTGATGGTGAGCTCTCAGGGTTGGTGGATCAGCTCCCTCTACAGTTGAGCTGATCCAGCAGCTGAGAGGCGCGCTGGGAAGATCGGTCTCTCCCTGCACATTTCCTTCAAGGAGCTGGGCCCAAAAGACAAGAAACCATGACAGAGCTAACGAAATCACCTGACGAGTGGCGAACTCCCTCACCCCCCCCCCCCCCCCTCCCCCCACACTTCCCCTGTAGGTATGCCACCATTGATTCTCAGCCCTCTATTCTCCAAACCAGATCACATCAGACTGCATAGTATTTTATTTTGGTCTTAATTCCCTCATTATCTGACACAAATCAATTATGAATGAAAAATGCTCAGAAGATGCATAGGCACTCATGTCTGCTTGAAACTCAAAAAAAGAGTTGGGAGAGAAGACAGAGGAGGCTTTAGGGTTTGTGTTTTTCTCTCTCTCCTCCATTCTTCCTCTCATCCCCTCCAGTCCCTTTTTCAATGGGACCCTCTCTATCTCCCAGCACTGGAGATCTGATTACGGGCGCGGGCAAGCATGGTGATCTCCATGGGGAGGGGCGGGGGTGGGGGGCGTGGCAGACAGGCATCCCATCTCACATTGGCTGCACTCTAGAGTAACACCATTCTCACATTAACACACTGACTGCACAGTACAGTAATATAATAGCTCTAATTTTCAACACACTGATTGCATCGGACTGTAGAATATCCGTCTATGACAGGGTAGTATAGACACAATGACAGTGCCACACCAGCTAAGACATAATGTTCTGAGAACCATAGGTTTATTAGATCTTGGTGAAAGCGTGTTTGTCCTATGGTTGTTTGCAAACAACCTACTCACAACATTATGGGAATGGTGCAGGATACCCAGCTAACACATACCTAACCACATGTTTCTTAGGAGGGAAATTCAGTACTTCAGCATAATGTTTTCTGCAGGTTTCCTCATAGTTCTATATAAAGTCATGTTCTCAGAACATTCAGAGAACATTAAGAAACAACGTTTTTCCTGGGCAATTTCAGTACTCAGACACCAGCTGGCAAGAGCCCCTGTTTGAATAGAAACAATGTTTTTTAAGTACTTCAGCAGGTTTTCCTCATGGTTCCATTAAAAGTCATGTTCTCAGAACGTTCGGAGAACGTTAAGAACAGGCTACATTTTCACTTCCTTTCTCATAACATTTAAAAAACGTTCAGTTTTACCAGTCAGGAAACAGGGGGCTTCAATCTCAGAACCAATAGGAAACCAAAATTGCAGGTTCCCACAACTTCCAAGGAACCAAATGTGCTAGCTGGGACTGCAGATGCGTTGACTGGTGTACACTTGGGGTAGGAAACCCTAATCACGGAGAACCAAATAATGTACAGGCTTTCTTTCTAACCAAGCTAAAAACAGCCGATTCAGTTTATCAACTAATGACGGTATTCACATACTGTAAAGACTGTAATTACAATGGGTCAATCAGAGGTCTTAGTGTTATTCAGTATAGATTCTGATTTGATTACAAAATGACTGCACAGGATCATAGAGAGGGAGGTTAACATCCACTGGTCCTTTCATACTCAAAGCCCTGTCTCTTTCCACTTCAAACACAACAGAGCCAGTCTCTTCCCCGGCTACACAGTAGCCACCAGATGGCCAGAGCCCCTGATTCAATAGAAACCTGTGTAGCCCATAGAACACTGGTGTGACTGATGGTGTAGCAACAGAAGGGGTAGATAGGGAGGGGTAAAGGCCAGGCCTCGTGACAGCCACACAGCGCTGCCAGTGATGGTGATCAGTGACATACACAGTCCAGGGTCACATGTAGCTGCTGCATTCAACCAGTGGGATCTTCTCATGATGCTCGTTTTGTAACAGAATACTGACTCATTTGAATTGAGGAACAACACATTCATTGATGCCCTTTAAAACAGCTACTGGTCTATCAGACTTAAAATAACAGTAGAATAATAATAGTGTAACTTACCTGCAGGACAAAACCCAAGGCAGAGAGTGAATCAACACAGGACCGGAAAGAGAGAGAGAGAAAGAGAAATTAGAATGATCACCTAGCACAATGGCAATGCAGTTAATATATTGAATATGATGCATCAGTTTAATCATATTCAAACAAATACTCAGAATGAGTCACTGTTGTATTTAAATACAGCGCTCTTGTATTTACTGTACATAGACAGGATGAACAGGTACATAGTTGTAAAAATATGGTAATTATAATTAATAACTTTAAATATTGTAAATAAATGTAACAAAGCATATAGATTTTTAAATGAAAGACTCCTTCTCTATTCCTTTGTGATTTATTTTTAAAAGTTTGTGGTTTGTTGTTAAAAACTCTGCATTCAGCAAACTGTTAAAAAGCAAAACAATGTGGTAGAATATAACATATTTCTTTGGAGAACAAATAACATTGTTCATTTCTAGGGTTCAAACCTCATATTGAGTAAATGCATCATGGCCCATTCTTTAAAAAAAATGATAATCATAGTCACTGTGGATCATTGAGTAGAATGCATCTGCGGGATCAGCACATTGTGACAATGTCTGAACAAACAAAAAGGATTCTTAGAAGAAACGACTCTCCAAAATCCCAACTAACTCCACGTAATGCAACGGAACCTGCCTTTATGGCCTGTATGACTCAATAAACATTAATCAGCACGCTGATGCACACATACAAAAACACTCACACCGTTAATAGAGGACAATGTCTCGATGCAACTTTTCTAAGTGACGTGTTAGATTTTAAAGAGAAGCAGACAACAAAACCAAGGCGATTTTCAAGGACAACGAATGACTAACTACCAATGAACTACCGACGCTACCAAACCATACAGATACTGGAGGAAGGAGCAGTGGTTACGAAGTAATTACAGTTGGACAGCCAATTAACCCTTTTGGAACACTTTTTTCTAAGTGTAGCATCAAAACATAAAGATATTGTATCAAAGAAAACATGTACAGTTGAAGTAGGAAGTCTACATACATCTTAGCCAAATACATTGACACTCAGTTTTTCACAATTTCTGACATTTAATCCAAGTAAAAAAAAAACTATCTTAGGTCAGTTAGGATCACCACTTTATTTTAAGAATGTGAAATGTCAGAATAATAGTAGAGAGAACGATTTATTTCAGCTTTTATTTCATTCATCTCATTCCCAGTGGGTGAGAGGTTTACATATACTCAGTTAGTATTGAGTAGCATTGCATTTAAATGGTTTAACTTGGGTCAAATGTTCCAGGTAGCCTTCCACAAGCCTTCCACAATTATTTGGGTGAATTTTGGCTCATACCTCCTGACAGAGCTGGTGTAACTGAGTCAGGTTTGTAGACCTCCTTGCTCGCACACGCTTTTTCAGTTCTGCCCACAAATGTTCTATAGGATTGAGGTCAGGGCTTTGTGATGGCAACTCCAATACCTTCACTTTGTTGTCCTTACATTTTTCCACAAATTTGGAAGTATGCTTGAGGTGAATGTCCATTTGGAAAACCCATTTGCGACCAAATGTTAACTTCCTAACTGATGTCTTGAGATGTTGTTTCAATATATCCACATAGTTTTACTACCTCATGATGAAATATATTTTGTGAAGTGCACCGGCCCTTCCTGCAGCAAAGCACCCCCACAAAATTATGCTGCCAGCCACGTGCTTCACAGTTGGGATGGTGTTCTTCAGCTTGCAAGCCTCCCCCCTTTTCCTCCTAACATGACGATGGTCATTATGGCCAAACAGTTCTATTTTTGTTTCATCAGACCAGAGGATATTAAACAAATATGATCTTTGTCCCCATGTGCAGTTGCAAACTAAAGTCTGGCTTTTTTATGGCGGTTTTAGAGCAGTGACTTCTTTGTTGCTGAATGGCCTTTCAGGTTATGTTGATATAGGACTTGTTTTACTGTGGATATAGATACATTTGTATCTGTTTCCTCCAGCATCTTCACAAGGTCCTTTGGTGTTGTTCTGGGATTGATTTGCACTTTTTGCACCAAATTCCTGAGTGGAATTGCATTTAATTCCTGAGCGGTATGACGGCTGCGTGGTCCCATGGTGTTTATACCTGCTTACTATTGTTTGTACAGATGAACGTGGTACCTTCAGGCGTTTGGAAATTGCTCCCAAAGATGACCCAGACTTGTGGAGGTCTACAATTTCTTTAGATTTTCTCACGACAAGCAAAGAGGCACTGAGTTTGAAGGTATGACTTGAAATACATCCACAGGTTCACCTCTAATTGACTCAAATTATGTCAATTAGCCAATCAGAAGCTTCTAAAGCCATGACATCAATTTCTGGAATTTTACAAACTGTTTAAAGGTACAGTTAACTTTGTGTATGTAAACCTGACCCACTGGAGTTGTGATACAGTGAATTATAAGGGAAATATTCTGCCTGTAAACAAGTGTTAGAGAAATTACTTGTCATGCACAAAGTGGGTGTCCTAACCGACTTGCCAAAACTATTTGTTAGTTTGTTAACAAGAAATTTTGAAAAACGAGTTAATGACTCCAACCTAACTGTATGTAAACTTTCGACTTCAACTGTACATTTAATAAAATACTCACATTAAAATTGTACTAATGTTAAGGTTGGCAGAGGAAAGAAAATGTATTGAAAGCTCATGGAGTTACACATTAACCCTTGCCCTTGACCAGGCCACCCTGCAATAAAATAGTATAATTTCCCTCTCTTGAACCAATACAAGGATAGATAGACAGACATGGAATATTAGGTTTAGCTGTGGTCCAAGACAAACAACAAACCCCAGAGACAAACACATACATCAATCACTCACGTCCCCCGTGGAGTATCAGCAGGGAGGCAGGCACCATGTTGTGAACAGGGAGCAGTATGCAGGGAAGATTAAACCTGCATTGAGATATATGTTTCCATGGCGTGCCAATGAAAGAGGGAGAAGAAGTTCCCTCCTTGCCGCTGCTTATTTGCACAGACAAATCTGACAATCACACATAAAGATATCTGATCATTTCCTCCTTTAACGCTAGTCAAACATTCATCTATCAGCCCCTCGGGAACACATACACACACACACACAAACACAGAGAGATAAACTTTGGGGAGGAGACGTTTGCATAAGCTGCATCCTCGAAGGAGAGTCTGGGGGAGAAATAGAAAGCTGTGGAGAGCTCAGCAGCAGGCAGCCAGGCGTAAAGTGCAGCACAGTAGAAGCGTTCTTCAGTGTGTTTGTAGATGCATCCTAGGAGTGTTGTATTCTGTTCTTTATTCTTCTACACATGCAGGACCCTATTATTGTACCTGTATTTGCCATGGTCTATCAATAAATCAATCCATTTTATTTTATAAAGCCCTTTTTACATCAGCAGTTGTCACGAAGCGCTTTACAGATACCCAGCATAAGACCCCAAAGAGCAAGCAATGCAGATGTAGAAGCACAGTGGCAAGGAAAAACTCCCTAGGAAGACACGAACCTAGGAATAAACCTAGAGGAACCAGCCTCAGAGGTGTGGCCAGTCCTCTTCTGGCTGTGCTGGGTAGAGATTGTAAGAGTACATTGCCATTTAGGCCAGATTGTTCTTCCAGACCTTCAAACGTCTACCGTGCTGTATAGTTTTTTTCATACATCAAGACACGTGTGGTTGATCACAGAAGATTAGAGGGACACAGATCTAGGCCCACATTGACAGTTAAAGGTCAGAGTTCAATCCCTATCATGCTACATAGTAAAGAACAGGAGAATGTATTGATTTGATTGATTTTCTACAGGTTTTCTACAGCTGAGTATATGTATGCATGTCATATGTAATATACTGTACGTATGAAAAATGTGAATAACATGAGCCATACAGTATTTCTAAATGTGGCGATTGACTATCCAATCATCGCTTCAAGTATAATATGTTTATTTTACTGGTGGGTTGTGGCTAGTCCAACTTCAAAGCTTCTTCCCGTCTTCACAAGATGGCAGTCAATAGCAGCCGTCTGAAGTGGTCAAGGCAGGATAATGGTGGTAATTCTCACTGTGATAGATGTGTGTCTGGCTCCTCAGCTGGACTGCTCTTGTGATGGACAGTGACAATTACAGCCTTCATATTCTCTCTGATAACTTTTTAATCTGGCAACCTAATCGTCCAACATAATTGTGACTGCATGGGAACCAGTGGGATTGTAATTTCCCCTCTTGCAGCTGGAATGTTTTTATGATGATGAAGTCTGGCCTGGGTTGTACTGCGCTCACTCCATTTCTATATTTTCAGATATTTTACCCCCTCAAGCTTCCATGCCTGCGTGGATGTTGCAATCCTTTGAAATCCATCAGAGAGGAGGATGGGATGTCATTGGTGCGTATGAGTGGGGAGCCTATCCTGTTTTCATTTGGAGATAGACAACTCCCCGTGCTCACCCTATAATGTTAGAAGACCACACACACACGCATGCACACACACATACACACACACACAAAGTTGAGGTGCCAGCATAGGAGTTTCTGTCCCATTTGATCAGATTAGCAGGGGGATATATCTGTTATCATGTCTACCAAGATGACTAGACTGGGGATCTTGTACCAGATTCCTGATAAGAGCTTTGATATTAAGCATAAGGCTTATCACAGCAACAGGCCTATAGCTTTCTGGCAGGGGGACACAGTATTCTGTGTCTGTGTGAGTCTCCCCGGTCATGAGCTTTAGTCTCACTGTGGTAAAGTGAGTGTAACAATGTGTCTCATTTGCTAGACGGATTAGTGTGGAGGTCCTGAGATGGGGTCCCAGCAAGATATTTCTGGGCTGCTGTAATTGGCCAGGGCTCCCATGTTTAAGCACTAATACCTCACAGGGATGGCCCTTCTCGGTGATAAATAACAATAGCCCTGAACACACTCACTGGTGCTCTATCAAACACACAACGTCAGTCACTCGGCTGCAATCCCGCAGAGGACAACACCTGAGAGCAGATATGAGGGAACGTGGGTGTGTTTGTGCCTGTGTGTATGTGTGTCCTTGTCTATGTGTGTTTTGTGCCAGCTCGTGAGAGCTTGTGCAAGAGCGTGTGTTCGTGTTCCAGTGTGTATGCATGCGTGTGTGTGTGTTTAAGCAATTGTGTATCTTTCGGCATACTGTACTTTCAACAGTGTGTTTTATATAAGTGAGTTACTCTCCCTCTCCTTTTCCCTACCTAGGTCTTCCAGAACATTGAATCTGTCCATGGATCAGTGGCTCTGAGATAAGGCAGCTGGAGGATGCAGGCATAAGCAGGATCGGCCCGGATTCCCTAAGTCTCAAACACACGGGGTCACGCGCCAGTCCACAGCATGCCAAATACACTTCTGCTCATTTTATCCATGTCCCTGAGGACCACCGTGCTAAAGCCCTATCTATGACTTTAGCACTATTTTAACTAAAGGACATCTCTGTCATTCTTCCACACCACTGGCTACGTTTAGCACACAATGTATTATACTGTACTTTGGGACGATTGTTGATGCCACTGGGATGGATGACTATGACCAAGACAAGCACATGTACAGTATGACAATGAACAAAATAAGTATGCAGGTAAGTGAATGCTTGTGAGTGCATCAGTCCTTATGGGTGTCTGTGTTCGCGTGACAGAGACTGTGGGTACACATGACCTAATATACACAAGGTATCATGTAGGCATTTTATTTACACTATTTGAACCAATGTGGAATAGACGTTGAATAGATGTCTGTGCCCAGTGGGATATGACCATATGTGACAGTTCAATTTCTCCATATCTCTCAGTAAGATAAGTGCCTCCATACCTCCTTTGATTAATTGATGTATATGTGTGTGCTGCCTTTGGTGGAGCAGGGGTAGTGTGTGTGTGTGTGTGTGTGTGTGTGTGTGTGTGTGTGTGTGTGTGTGTGTGTGTGTGTGTGTGTGTGTGTGTGTGTGTGTGCATTCGAGACACATGTCAGAGACAGTGAAAGTAAATGGACTGTGCTTGTTCTGGAACAAAAATGCTCATCACGGCATGGGAAGCACCTCAGCTTGTATTCACTCACGTATACTCTAACAAATTGTCCAAAGACACAGAGAACTTACAGTACTGCACAGACAAGCACATAGGACAGAAACAAAACAGGACACAGACACACACTCACACAGAGACTTGCACCGACACCCACACCAATGGCTTCCATGATGACAATGTCCTGGTTGATGTGTATTGAGTTTAATGCAAGTGCCAATGGCCCTATATAACTGCTGGTGTGCACATCTGGGACTGGAAGGCTCTGGCTCCTTGAACAGGACTACAGAGTAATAGGGCTGATCCATGGGTCAAGGATTTAGTAAGGATTTAGTAGTCATTGACTCCTCTCTCTTTCTCTGTTCACGCTCTCTCTCTCGCCCTCTCATTTTCTCCCCACACACACCAATCCCTTCCCCCATCCCATTTCCCTTACCTCTCAGCCATAAAACCCTCTCATCCATAAAACCATTCACTATCTCCCCTTGACTCTCATCGAACCTTACCCCTCTGCCCCTTTCCTTCTCATGTATTGTTCATGTGCTCCTCTGTGCTCCTGCAGGTTTCAAAGATACTCTGGGGACAGGCAGTCAGATAGGTGTCTGGTCTAGCGTTGATTCCAGGTGGAGTGTGTTCCTTTGATCAGGCATCAAACAGATAGCAGAGGCAGAGATAGAGCACACACACACTTTCCTGCACATACATTACCCTGCTCCAAAGGCAGCCAAGGAACATGTGAGTGATTGGAATAAAAGACCTCGTCAGGAAATGATGGCACAAAAAAGGTAGAAATTTCACGCTTCTCCTAGGAACAGATAAAACAATGCACAATACAATGGATTGTGCTGTGGATAAGGGATAGGACATGCTTTTCCTATCAGCCACTAGACAAAAGTAGGCAGATGTTGGTGTCTAAAGGTTTTGTTTGTATTTCAGTCTATATTTGCTGTACATCAGTCTCTTCCATTCACAATATAGTCACCCATCAGATACTTCTTAATGTAATCTTGTTTTTAGGCTACATCTATTGTTATATGTGTGAAACTAGATTCGAGTTTAGGTGTAGTTTCTATGAGCCATTATCAGCTGGGCAGGCAACTGTAAGAAAGAGCAGGGGAGGGATAACATGTCCTCTTAACTGCATATAACACAATGTCTATTTATGATATAAAAGTTCTAACAACGTGAGTGTGCTAAATAGACTTATTTAGGAAACATTAAAAAATGAATGGGGACTTAAAAAATGGCAGAGATATTAACATTTGAAAGCTGCAAAATGTATCTTTTTGGGTGACATGACCAAATTCACAGAGATATGTGAGTTATAGATCTGTCACTCATTAAAATCTACTCTAAGAAGAAGTATATCTGTTCTCAGCACGTTCTCTATGCTTCCCATTCTTAATTTGAGTTTTTTCATCTTTTACTTTCGGTTATGTACACCAACATCAAACAGCTGAAAATACAATATTTTTGTTTAAAATATATTTCACACCGGTTTAGATGGGACAATGATTCTCTACACTATACTTACCTGGCCACATAAACCAAAATTTAACAAACTATTAGAATTTTAGCAACCAGGAAATGCGATTCACATCTTTAAATTCACATGACATTAAAAATACATACTTGGCGGTTCTAGCGTTAATTATTTTCTGAGTCACACAGCTCATGTGAAAAGTGATATTGAGAGCTAAACATATACCGAACAAAAATATAAACATAAAATGCAACAATTGAGCATTTTACTGAGTTACAGTTCATATAAGGAAATCAATTTAAATAAATTCATTTCACATGACTGGGCAGGGGTGCAGCCATGAGTGGGCCTTGGGAGGGGATAGGCCCACCCACTTGGTAGCCAGGCCCACCCACTTTGGAGCCATGCACAGCCAATCAGAATTAGTTTCCCCCCCACCCCCTGCAGGTGAAGAAGCCGAATGTAGAAGTCCTGGGGTGGCGTGGTTACACGTGGTCTGCAGTTGTAAGGCCGGTTGGACGTACTGCCAAATTCTCTAAAATGACATTGGAGGCAGCGTATGGTAGAGACATGAACATTCAATTCTCTGGCAACAGGTCTGGTGGACATTCCTGCAGTCAGCATGTAAATCACACGCTCCCTCCCTCTGTAGCATTGTGCCGTGTGTCATAACTTCACATTTTAAAATGCCCTTTTATTGTTCCCAGCACATGGTGAACCTGTGTAATGATCATGCTGTATAATCAGCTTCTTGATATGCCACTCTTGTCAGGTGGATGGATTATCTTGGCAAAGGACAAATGCTCACTAACAGGGATGTAACAAATTTGTGCATATGGAACATTTCAGGGATATTTTTTTTTGAGCACATTAAATATTTGACCAACACTTTACATGCTACGTTGTATTTTTGTTCAGTGTACATCCAGCTTAATTTCTTCACAGCCTCAACCAGGACACAAAGCACAACAGTCTTCTGTTAATACTGTCACAAAGCTCTTTCAGAATGACGTGTCAAAGGGGCCGACACGATCCTTGTTGCGTCTTCAAAGTAAAGTGAAACGGTCAGTTTTGTATGAATATTGACAGATATCAAACATGGTGGATAAGACAGTGATTAATAATTTGTGTGTGCATGCATGCGTGTGTGTGTGTGTGTGCGTGTGTGCGTGTGTGCGTGTGTGCGTGTGTGTGTGTGTGTGTGTGTGTGTGTGTATGCATTGTGTTGACCTTCCCTAGCAAACTTTTGGGGCTTATCGGGTCCATGGAAACAGGCCTGTGTGTGTTTTAACTAGCAAGCTGCGCTCTTATCAGCCTGTAGCGAGACATAAAACACCCTCCCTCGCTCTGTTTCAGTGTGAATGAAGAGGACCATGCTAATTCCTGCACTGTCTGGTGGTTTACAAATGGACACTGGATCATTCCTTTCTCACAAATCAATACAAGCTGAAAGTCACGCTCTTTCACAGCTTCTCCCTTCCATCTCCTCCATGGGAGTCTGAATGGAGGGAAGATCAGTACACGGCCACAATGTGTTCACACAGACACTACGGCCTTCTTGGCTGGATTAGGAATTTACTGTCACTGCTAGCACAACGCCAAGTCACTGTTATCACAACAGGAGAACAACAGTGGAAAATATAGAGGAGGATATGCCATCTGGTTACCAGTGTTAAGCTCTTGCTTTGGTTTGTTTTCAGATGAGATAGACTCACTCATGTGTCTGTGAGAGAGATATGGAGCACAAATGTGCACTGCACTTTGGGTGTGTGTGGTTGCACTGTACAGTATAGGCCTTTGTAATAAAGTGTGTGTGTGTGTGTGTGTGCGTGTGTGAGCGCATGCTAGGTGCCATAAAAAAGCAGTCCATTATTCCATCACCCATGAATATCTGCGCATTATATTTCTTCAGAAATGGATGATTGACCATTTGCTGCTGACTCGCAGTTGTCCATTTAATGTTGAGGTTTTGAATTCAACTTGCTCTTGTGATCAATTATTTGTGACTGCAGACCTTCATGGTAGACGAAGTCTGGCAGCTTCAATCTGAGGTGCTAGCATATGAGTTCACTTTTTTCATTTTGTTCTTCTTCTCAAGGGAGGAAGACGCCATGTTTTCTATTAGACCTGAAGGCATCTGTATTCATCAGCTGCTGCCAAGATGGGTATTGAGACAGACTTGATCTTGAAGAGAAAATGCTTACACCACTCTTCCCCCCCTGTGAAAAGCAGGTGGGTGGTATATCATTAAAAATGGAGGTCATAATTTGCTCTCATGATTATTTGCCTCAAGGGAGTGAACAAAACTAAATGTATAAAGTGAAGCTTCAAATAGAAACAAGGAACAACTGTGTAATATACTGTATAAACTTTTGAGTGATAACTTATTACAACCCATGGCAGGGCCACCATACATGGCTTATGCAATACCCACTGATTTTTAATTCATCATGAAAAGGTGGCACTGTAGCTCTATTCATGTCATTGTTTGGTCCTGGTGCTGCCTACACAGTGTTCAGAGCGAGCATTCATTCAGCCTCACTACAGTCATATATTAAGAGAACACTTCTGTGGAGTAAAACAATAATCAGTCGGCTGTCTATGCCACACTGGAGCGCTCAAGAGAAAGAAACAAAGTTTGTTTTTCTTTCCTCTAAAAGTGTGATAGTCAGTTCCCTAACTTTAGGCTTTTAAATATTAACAGGCTTACCTCACAACTGCTCTTTCTTATGTTCCTATAAACCCCTTTCTTTTTACATAATTTCAGTTATTTTCCCTCTATTTCATAATGTTTATTTAATAAGAAAAGAGATATTGCTTAGTCCAGCTGGTGTGGAACAATAAGGTGTTTTTGCTGAGTCAGAAAGGAGGGCTGCAGTGCATGGGATGGGCTAGGCCAGTCTAGCGTGACTCACCCAGGAGAGAGCACTATTACATGGCTATTTTTGCAACTTTTTTATATAAATACTGTATAGCAGCTCTCCCCTTTTATCGTATTTGTTCAAATTCAGACAAATTTGGGTCTGTAAGAACAGTACTGATGTCAGATTACATACGTATAATATTGCTACCCTGAGGGCCAGGATTAAAACGTAATACACTACATGGAGAAAAGTATGTGGACAACCCTTCAAATGAGTTGATTCGGCTATTTCAACCACACACCGTTGCTGACAGTTGAGAACACAGCCATGCAATCTCCTTAGACAAACATTGGCAGTCGAATGGCCCGTACTGAAGAGCTCAGTGACTTTCAACATGGCACCATCATAGGATGCCACCTTTCCAAGAAGTCAGTACAGTTCGTCAAATTTCCCTCTTAGAGCAACCTAGTCAAATGTAAGTCCTTTTATTGTGAAGGAGCAAGAAAGGCTCAGCTACGAAGTGATAGGCCACACAAGCTCACAGAATGGAACTGCCGTGTGCTGAAGCCCACATAAAAAGTGTATGTCCTTGGTTGCAAGACCACAGAGTTCCAAATTGCCTCTGGAAGCAATGTCAGCACAAGAACTGTTAATCTGGAGCTTCATGAAATTGGTTTCCATGGCCGAGTAGCCGCACATAAGCCTAAGATCACCATGCGTAATGCCAAGCGTCGGCTGGAGTGGTGTAAAGCTCACCGCCACTAGACTCCGGAGCAGTGATAAAACGCGTTCTCTGGAGTGATGAATCGCGCTTCATCATCAGTCCGATGGTTGAATTTGATGAAAATGTGATATTTCAGTAGTTGTCTTTAAAATAAAAAAATTGTTCCAGTGAAGGGAAATGTTAAAGCTACAGCAAATATTTTAGACAATTCTGTGCTTCCAACTTTGTGACAACAGTTTTGGGAAGGCCCATTCTTGTTTCAGAATCACAAAGCGAGGCCCATAGAGAAATGGTTTGTCAAGATCGTTGTGGAAGAACATGACTGGCCTACACAGAGCATCCAGACCACAACCCAATTGAACACCTTTGGTATGAATTGGAAAGCCGACTGCAAGCCAGACCTAATCACCCAACATCAGTGGCCGACCTCACTAATGCTCTTGTGGCTGAATGGAAGTAAGTCCATGCAGCAATGTTCCAACATCTAGTTGAAAGCCTGGCCATGTAGTATATAGTACATATGGGCATGGAAGCAATGAGAATATAAGACTTTATTTGGGTCAGGTTAAAGGTGACATACAATGACAGAAAATGGCTTATAGACTTCCGAGTAAACCGGGAACATTAGCTAAGATTCCCATTTAGTTTTAGTTGAGGTTTTATCTACCGTTAGAGTGATAAACATATTTTTCCCCAAAACAATTCAATTAAAACTCCTTGGATTATTCTCCTAACATTCACTAAAATGTTGTGGTTCCAAACTTTTCCATTTAAGAATGATGGAGGCCAATGTGTTCTTGGTGATCTTCAATGCTGCAGAAATGTTTTGGTACCCTTCCCCAGATCTGTGCCTCGACACAATCTTGTCTCGGAGCTCTGACACAATCCTGTCTTGGAGCTCTGACAATTCCTTCGACCTCTTGGCTTACTCTGACATGCACTGTCAACTGTGGGACCTTATATAGACAGCTGTGTGCCTTTCCAAATCATGTAAAATCAATTGAATTTACCACAGGTGCACTCCAATCAAGGTGAAGAAACATCTCAAGGATGATCAATTGTAACAGGATGGGCTTGAGCTCAATTTTGAGTCTCATAGCAAAGGGTCTGAATGCTTATATACAGTGCCTTGCGAAAGTATTCGGCCCCCTTGAACTTTGCGACCTTTTGCCACATTTCAGGCTTCAAACATAAAGATATAAAACTGTATTTTTTTGTGAAGAATCAACAACAAGTGGGACACAATCATGAAGTGGAACGACATTTATTGGATATTTCAAACTTGTTTAACAAATCAAAAATGGAAAAATTGGGTGTGCAAAATTATTCAGCCCCCTTAAGTTAATACTTTGTAGCGCCACCTTTTGCTGCGATTTCAGCTGTAAGTTGCTTGGGGTATGTCTCTATCAGTTTTGCACATCGAGAGACTGAAATCTTTTCCCATTCCTCCTTGCAAAACAGCTCGAGCTCAGTGAGGTTGGATGGAGAGCATTTGTGAACAGCAGTTTTCAGTTCTTTCCACAGATTCTCCATTGGATTCAGGTCTGGACTTTGACTTGGCCATTCTAACACCTGGATATGTTTATTTTTGAACCATTCCATTGTAGATTTTGCATTATGTTTTGGGTCATTGTCTTGTTGGAAGACAAATCTCCGTCCCAGTCTCAGGTCTTTTGCAGACTCCATCAGGTTTTCTTCCAGAATGGTCCTGTATTTGGCTCCATCCATCTTCCCATCAATTTTAACCATCTTCCCTGTCCCTGCTGAAGAAAAGCAGGCCCAAACCATGATGCTGCCACCACCATGTTTGACAGTGGGGATGGTGTGGTCAGGGTGATTAGCTATGTTGCTTTTACGCCAAACATAACGTTTTGCATTGTTGCCAAAAAGTTCAATTTTGGTTTCATCTGACCAGAGCACCTTCTTCCACATGTTTGGTGTGTCTCCCAGGCGGCTTGTGGCAAACTTTAAACAACACTTTTTATGGATATCTTTAAGAAATGGCTTTCTTCTTGCCACTCTTGCATAAAGGCCAGATTTGTGCAATATACGACTGATTGTTGTCCTATGGACAGAGTTTCTCACCTCAGCTGTAGATCTCTCTAGTTCATCCAGAGTGATCATGGGCCTCTTGGCTGCATCTCTGTTCAGTCTTCTCCTTGTATGAGCTGAAAGTTTAGAGGGACGGCCAGGTCTTTGCAGTGGTCTGATACTCCTTCCATTTCAATATTATCTCTTGCACAGTGCTTTTTGGGATGTTTAAAGCTTGGGAAATCTTTTTGTATCCAAATCCGGCTTTGATCTTCTTCACAACAGTATCTCGGACCTGCCTGGTGTGTTCCTTGTTCTTCATGATGCTCTCTGCGCTTTTAACGGACCTCTGAGACTATCACAGTACAGGTGCATTTATACGGAGACTTGATTACACACAGGTGGATTGTATTTATCATCATTAGTCATTTAGGTCAACATTGGATCATTCAGAGATCCTCACTGAACTTCTGGAGAGAGTTTGCTGCACTGAAAGTAAAGGGGCTGAATAATTCTGCATGCCCAATTTTCCAGTTTTTGATTTGTTGAAAAAGTTTGAAATATCCAATAAATGTCTTTCAAATTCATGATTGTGTCCCACTTGTTGTTGATTCTTCACAAAAAAGTCAGTTATATACAGTTTTATATCTTTATGTTTGAAGCCTGAAATGTGGCAAAAGGTCGCAAAGTTCAAGGGGGCCGAATACTTTCGCAAGGCACTGTATATCTCCGATTTGTTTTATTATGTTAATTAAATTAACACACGGGTCACGTCAATAGACTTATTATTTTCATCCGATATGAATAAAAATCCACACAAATTAAAGCTGACAGTCTGTGCCTTAACCTCATAGTATCGTTGTATCATCCACAGTGCTGGACTACAGAGCCTAAATAACAAAACATGTACTTTTGAAGCTCACTGTATCTCTCTCTCTCCCCTGCCATCACTCACTCTATCAGTGTCTCTCTGTGACAAGGATGATCTTAATACCCTGACTACACCACTCATGTTGCATGCGCGAGCGTTGCAAAACACATTTTGAAATCTATATTATGAAATTACTGCACCCACACTGCTCGCACACGCCAACAAGCGTCTGCTTTGCCAAGCGCTGAAATAGAAGTCAGTTATATTTGTGATGCTGAAGGCGGTGGAAGACCTGTCTCGCCCATGTCCTGGTTTATAGAAGCATATAATCACATGCCATCTCCTCCTTGGCTATACCCATGTGGGTGACTGAAAGATGAACGAGGTCGGTGGCGGTAATGCACTTAATTTATGAAAGTTGCCAATCGCCAAGTCCAGAGAAGAAAAAGACTGGAAGGAGGAGAGATGACTTGAAACGATTTGGTTGATTGTTTTATGTGTTCATTAATTGTTGGAGTAGAGGACCTTGTGCATTTCAGGTAAAATAACAACTCAATGTTTATATCCCAGGACAAATTAGCTAGCAACAGCAATCTCGCTAAACAGGACAAATTAGATAGCAAGTGCATGCTAGCTAGCTAAAATTGCCATTAATGTTTAATGCTTTTCCCAAATTAATGTAATTGGTTCAGTGTTTGTTTTGTACAGCAGCAGTAGATGTCGTGATCGCGTCTGGTGTGGGGGGACAAAATAAATGTTTGCAGGATGGCGCGCGACGGCATATGACATCGCACGCGCGTAGCCGGTTTGGGTTCTGTGTAATAGCGGTAGTTCCAGAGCAGATTAATAAACATTCCATCATCTCCCTACAGAAGTGCTAATTTCAGAATCCACTACCTGGTGACAACTAGTCTTTGAAGACGTGTCAACAAGCAGCATGACAGATACACATCCTGTAGAGCATGCCAGCACAACCATGCCAATGGGTAGATAAGAAGTGAGACTTTTCATGAAGGTACTTTTCAAAATACACAAGTTGAGCTGGGATAAAGGAAGAGTGTGTGTGTGCGGGTGTGTGTGAGGTAAACCCCTATGGCAGTTGAAGCGACCATAAACACACAAAAAAACCGAAAGAGGACTGCATGAAAGTCAGACAGAAAAACGATTTCCAATACACAGACTGTTTAAAACATTTTACAAAACGATGTTTGAGCAAATGGAGTGTGATAATGGTCCGTCTGCTCGAGGCAGGGATTAAAAAATGAATGCAACGCCTCCACGTGCTCAGGGTCGACATCTGCCAAGGCTTACGTAAAGCACAAACAGAGAGAAACACAGACCTGGTTATGGTGAACTCAACAGGCCTCCTCTCTGCCCATGAGAGTCATCGATATGCATGGATTACTGACATGTTAATGGAAGTGTCACTCATTTATCATGAAAGCAATAATTGAACCATGCAGATGTCAACAAGAGATGCTATTTTCAGGTGAGAAAATGCAAGGAATTATGCTGTATTTACAGTATATAATGTTTACAGTGAATAGTCCTAGTTGCAGGGACTAAGAAACCTTCTCGGATTAATGGTCTGTATAGGAAAGGGCTACTTTCTTAAAGCCAAAAGAGAATGTGTGACCAAGAAAGATCTAAATTGCCAGTTTTTGGTACCAAGTTATCGCCCATATCAATTCCACACTTTAGAGGGAAAGACACACAAATAGACACACTTGCTGACACATATGGAGAGACACACACATACACAAAAATTACATTTGAATAAACAGTTTAAGGTTAGGAAAGTAAACACTCACAAGCTGCTGAGTGCTCAGTGTTTTTTTATATTATGTATTCCTAGGGTTGTGCTTCCTCTATGATAAATGTCACAAAAATCTGTGGCTGACTGTGTGATGATAGTTGTTTTAGTGGGTGAAGGAAGTGGGCATGAAGTGGAACATCACATAAATTAATCTCTGAACGAGGGGAGAGAAAGGGTGCACTTTGCCTGACTGCTGCTATGATTACACCTGTCAGGTGACGGGAGAGCAGATTGCGAGGTCCAAATACAGAACCGGTATGTGGCACCTGAGAGAGAGTGAGCGCACCACAACCTGGGCCAGGAGCCCAGCGGTGAGGCAGCTGACCATTGGTTCTCTCCCAAAGTCAAGCTCCTCTGTGTGCCTGTGAACACAGAAGGCTCTGGTATACTGGAACAGTCAGCACATTTGAGGGAGTGGGGAAATGGAATGGGCATGAGCTGGGTTCATTATGATTGGCAGTGTGGGAGTGAGACTGTTGCAGGATGTGGGGAGACTAATGCCCCGTTTCCTTTGGCACTTTGAAGTAAACCCGGGTTGGGCTGGAGGTGTCACAAAAAGTCCCCATAAAATTCACATCACCCTCCCCTGTACTGTAAAACATTTTTGCACACCCTCCCTCATCATAAAAATAACCAAAAAATAATAATTACCACCACAAATAACAATAACAGTAGCAACCCTCTGTTTATAAACGTGGATATTGACTTGGACACATTCAACATAGTTTTGTGGACTGTGCTAAACGCGTGAACAAAAAGGAGGTATTTGGAGATAAATGATGGACTTTATCGAACAAATCAAAAATGTATTGTTGAACCGGGATTCCTGGGAGTGCATTCTGATGAGGATAATCAAAGGTAAGTGAATCTTTATAATGTTATTTCTGACTTCTGTTGACTGCACAACATGGCGGATATCTGTATAGCTTGATTTCATGTCTGAACGCTATACTCAGATTATTGCATGGTGTGCTTTTTCTGTAAAGCTTTTTTGAATTCTGACACAGCGGTTGCATTAACTTCTTGCGACTAGGTGGCGCTATTAAAAATGTTGGATGAAAAATGTTCCCGTTTTAAACAAGTTATTTTGTCACGAAAAGATGCTCGACTATGCATATAATTGACAGCTTTGGAAAGAAAACACTCTGACATTTCCAAAACTGCAAAGATATTGTCTGTGAGTGGAACAGCGAAACCCAGATAAAAATCTGGGAAGTGCCACATTTTTTGAAACCGCCTCACGCCAATGAATCCTTATATGGCTGTGAATGAGCTACGAATGAGCTTACATTTTCCACGCATTCCCCAAGGTGTCTACAGCATTGTGACGTCTTTTTGGGCATTTCCATTGAAGAATGGCTGTAAGGGACCATATATAGCATGTGGTCACATGGTGTCTCCCGGAGAAAATCTTGCATAAAATACTGAGTTAGCCATTTTTCCAATCGCTTCTTATGAGAAACCAATTGCCTCAATGGATATATTATTGAATATATATGTTAAAAACACCTTGAGGATGGATCCTAAGCAACGTTTGCCGTGTTTCCATCGATACTATGGAGCAAATTTTGAAAAAAGTTTGGCGTTATAGTTGCAGCATTTTCCGGTCGTTTCTCAGCCAAGCATGATGAAGAAACGGGAACTATTTCGCCTACAAAAATCTTCTTGGAAAAAAGGAACATTTGCTATCTAACTGGGTGTCTCCTGAGTGAAAGCATCTGAAGTTCTTCAAAGGTAAATTATTTAATTTTGTTGCTTTTCTTATTTTCGTGAAAATGTTGCCTGCTGCCAGCAGAGCCTAGCATAGCATTATGCCATGATAAACTTTCACAAATGCTTGTCTAGCGTTGGCTGTAACCCATATTTTGAAAATCTGAGATGACAGTGTTGTTAACAAAAGGCTAAGCTTGTGTTTGAATGTATTTATTTCATTTCATTTGCGATTGTCATGAATAGGAAAAGTTTCTAGTGGTATTTATGTCCACTGCGTTATGCGAATGCATTTGAGGCTATGATTACGCTCCCGGATACGGGTTTGCTAGTCGCAAAAGGTTAAGGAGAAGTGTATCTATAATTCCGTGTATAATAGTTGTATTTTTTTATCAATGTTTATTATGAGTATTTCTGTAAATTGATGTGGCTCTCTGCAAAATCCCCGGATGTTTTGGAACTACTAAACATAACGCACCAATGTAAACTCTGATTTTTGTATATAAATATGAACTTTATCGAACAAAATATACATTTGTTGTGTAACAAGAAGTCCTATGAGTGTCATCTGATGAAGATCATCAAAGGTTAGTGTTTAATTTTATCTCTATTTCTGCCTTTTGTGACTCCTCTCTTTGGCTGGAAAAGTGGCTGTGTTTTTCTGCGACAAGGTGCAGACTGAATATAATCGTTTGGTGTGCTTTTGTCGTAAAGCCTTTTTGAAATCGGACACTGTTTTGGGATTAACAACAAGTTTATCTTTAATCTGTTTAGGATAGGGGGAAACATTTTCACTTTTGGATGAATAGCGTGTACAGAGATACTCTTGATAGTCCCCATCCCGGATCCGGGATCGTGAATAAAGCCTCAGGCTCATTAGCATAACGCAACGTTAACGATTTCTGAAAATCGCAAATAAAATGAAAATAATGCGCCTGCTCTCAAGCTTAGCCTTTTCTTAACAACACTGTCATCTCAGATTTTCAAAATATGCTTTTGAACCATAGCAATTCACTAATTTGTGTAAGAGTATGCAAAGCTAGCTTAGCATTTTGAGTAGCATTTAGCACGCAACATTTTCACAAAAACCAGATAACCTAATAAATAAAATCATTTACCTTTGAAGAGCTTCGGATGTTTTCAATGAGGAGACTCTCAGTTACATAGCAAATGTTCAGTTTTTCCTGAAAGAATCTTTGTGTAGGAGAAATCGCTCCGTTTTGTACATCACATTTGGCTACCGAAACGAACCGAAAATTCAGTCACCAACAACGTCAAACTTTTTCCGAATTAACTCCATAATATCGACCGAAACATGGCAAACGTTGTTTGGAATCAATCCTCAAGGTGTTTTTTCACATATCTCTTCATTGATATATCGTTCGTGGAAGCCTGCTTTCTTCTCTGAATTCCATGGAAAAATACTTGCAGCTGAGGTTTGCGCACCAATTTCGGTGCAGGACACCGGGCGGACACCTGGTAAATGTGGTTTCTTATGGTCAATCTTCCAATGATATGCCTACAAATACGTCACAATGCTGCAGACACCTTGGGGAAACGACAGAAAGGGCAGGCTCATTCCTCTCGCAATCACAGCCATATAAGGAGACAATGGAAAACGGAGCTTCAAAAATCCTGCTGATTTCCTGGATGCCGTTTCATCTTGGTTTTGCCTGTAGCTCACGTTCTAGGGCACGCACAGAGAATATCTTTGCAGTTCTGGAAACGTCAGAGTGTTTTCTTTCCTAAGCTATCAATTATATGCATAGTCGAGCATCTTTTTGTGACAAAATATCTTGTTTAAAACGGGAACGTTTTTCATCCAAAAATGAAATAGCGCCCCCAGAGTTTCAAGAGGTTAACTGCCTCCTATTCTGTCCCAGATGCTAATATATGCATATTATTAGTAGATATAGATAGACAACACTCTGAAGTTTCTAAAACTGTTTGAATGATGTCTGTGAGTATAAAATAACTAATATGGCAGGCGAAAACCTGAGAAAATCCAACCAGGAAGTGGAAATCTGAGGTTTGAAGTCTTTCAAAGCTTGGCCTACCGAATACACAGTGTCTATGGGGTTAAGTTGCACTTCCCAAGGCTTCCACTAGATGTCAACCATCTTTAGAAACTTGTTTCAGGCTTCAGCTATAAAGGAGGGGGGAATGGGAGCTGAATGAGTCATGGGTCTGGCAGAGTTTCTCAGGCTCGTGACGCGCGGTCCCGAAAGAGTTAGCTATTGTTCCCGTGCTTTTCTACAGACAATGGAATTCTCAGTTTGGAACCTTATTGATGATTTAAACATCCTAAAGATTGATTCCACACATTGTTTGACATGTTTCTACGACCTGTAACGGAACTTTGAGTTTTTGTCTGGACGTAGTGCTCGTGCTTCATGAAGATGGATTACTGGGCTGAATACGCTAACAACAAGTGGCTACTTGGACATAAATTATGGACTTTATGGAAAAAATCAGTCTATTATTGTCGAACTGTGATTCCTGGGAGTGCATTCTGATGAAGATCAGCAAATGTAAGTAAATATTTATAATGTTATTTCTTTGGGGCGGCAGGGTAGCCTAGTGGTTAGAGCGTTGGACTAGTAACCGGAAGGTTGCAAGTTCAAACCCCCGAGCCGACAAGGTACAAATCTGTCATTCTGCCCCTGAACAGGCAGTTAACCCACTGTTCCTAGGCCATCATTGAAAATAAGAATTTGTTCTTAACTGACTTGCCTGGTTAAATAAAGGTATAATTAAAATTATCTTATCTTATGGGGATGAGTAGCAGGGAGTTGAATTTGGGCAGGCATTTCATCCGGATGTGAAAATACTGCCCACCTGTCACCAAGAAGTTAAACTAACTGAAGTTAAAGAAGTTTTTCCCAATTCCTGACATTTAATCCTAGTAAAATTCCCTGTTTTAGGTCAGTTAGGATCACCACTTTATTTTAAGATTGTGAAATCTCAGAATAATAGTAGCGAGAATTATTTATTTCAGCTTTTTTTCTTTCGTCACATTCCCAGTGGGTCAGAAGTTTACATACACTCAATTAGTATTTCGTTGCATTGCCTTTCAATTGTTTAACTTGGGTCAAACGTTTCGGGTAGCCTTCCACAGGCTTCCCACAATAAGTTGGGTGAATTTTGGCCCAATCCTACTGACAGAGCTGGTGTAACTGAGTCAGTTTGTAGGCCTCCTTGTTCGCACATGCTTTTTCAGTTCTGCCCACAAATTTGCTATGGGATTCTGGTCAGGGCTTTGTAATGGCCACTCCAATACTTTGACTTTGTTGTCTTTAAGCCATTTTGCTATACTTTGGAAGTATGCATGGGGTCAGTTCATCCACCTGGGGCATGGGGTAGGCATCGGACTTACTGACCTCGTTCAGGCCCCGGAAGTCATTACAGAAGTGGACGTTTCCATCGGGTTTCGGAGTGAGCACCATGGGGCTAGACCATTCACTGTTTGACTCCTCCAGTGCCCACATTACTAGCAATGTCTTCACTTCCCACTGGACCGCCACCCTCCGGGCTTCTGATATCCGGTATGGCTGTTTACGCACTTTTTCTCCCGGACGGGTGTGGATATGACGCTCCATGAGACCCGTGCTCCCCGGCGCCTCGGAGAACACGGACATATTCTGCTGGACCAACTCTCTGAGCTCTTGTTGTTGGGTCGGGCTGAGGTTTTCCCCCATTGCAACTTTGACTGAGGGCGGGCCCTGCTGTGGCTGGTTCCACATTATGAACAGCGCCTCGCGTGCGTGCCATTTCTTCTGTAAGTTCACATTGTAAAACTGGAGGGCTTATCTCCGGTTGGCAGACCTTATAGTTGACGTCGCCTACCCTCTCAACGAATGTTGTAGGGATCAGCACCAAGACCTTCTCACCTGGTTGGAACTCTTGTGGTTGGCCCCCTGGTTTTAGACACACTCCTGGGTACGTTGCGTTTGGGCCATGTGCTCTCTCACCACTGGCCAAATCGCCGTCATCCTCTCCCTCATTTCCTCCATATGTTCTACTACGTTGCGATGGGGGGTCAGCTGCTCTTCCCAGACCTCCTTGGCTAGGTCCAGCAGCCCGAGGGGCTGACAGCCATACAGAGGGAGAACCACGTGGATGTTTGGGGTACCTCGTGCACTGAAATCATCATGTGGGACAGCAGCTGGTCCCAGTTCCTCCCGTCTCTCTCGATGACCTTCTTCAGCATCTGTTTTAGGGTCTTATTGAAGAGTTCCACCAGCCTGTCCGTTTCTGGATGGTATACACTGGTCCTCACCTGTTTTATTCGTAAAATATGCAGACATCTTTCATCACACAAGACATGAACGCTTTGTCCTGGTCCGTCAGGAGCTCCCGTGCGATACCCTTTGCTGCCGCTGTGCATAGCGGGATTGCCTCAGCATTCCGGGTGGCATAATCCACAATTTCCAGGATGTTTTGGTGTCTCCTCGCAGTCTTCACCGGACCCACCAGATCCATTGCCACCCACTCGAATGGCACTCCTAAAATGGGCAAGGGAACCAAAGGGTTTCAGTAATGCACCTTCGGAGCTATGATCTGGCACTCCGGGCAACTACGGCTGTAGTCCTCCACGGCGCGCTTGACTCCGGGCCAGTGGATCCGATTCCAGATCTTCCGGGTTTCTCCATCCCCAGGTGTGCCCCAAGCAGGTGGGTGTGGACAAGCTGCTACACAGTCCTAACATACTGGCTGGGATTGAGTAACAAGTCTTTTGCCTCCCCATTATGCTTCGCAACAAAGCCTGCTTCACTCACGCCGCCAAACTTACCCTAGTAAAACTGACTCTCCTACCGATCCTCGACTTCGGCGATGCCATCTACAAAATTGCTTCCAATACTCTACTCAGCAAACTGGATGCATTTTATCACAGTGCCATCCGTTTTGTTACTAAAGCACCTTATACCATCCACCAATGCGACCTGTATGCTCTAGTCGGCTGGCTCCCGCTACATATTCATCGCCAGACCCACTGCCTCCAGGTCATCTACAAGTCCATGCTAGGTAAAGCTCCACCTTATCTCAGGTCACTGGTCACGATGGCAACACCCACCCGTAGCACACGCTCCAGCAAGTGTATCTCACTGATCATCCCTAAAGCCAACACCTCATTTGGCCGCCTTTCCTTCAATTTCTCTGCTGCCTGTGAATGAAACGAATTGCAAAAATCGTTGAAGTTGGTGAGGGAAAGTCTCCAGCTTTAAACATCTGCTATCTGAGCAGCTAAACGGAGCAGGGTTTTCTCCCTCCTCTGGGACCGACTCGGCCCAGTGGACACCTCTCGTGGCGGGGGTTGAGTTGCACCGGCCACCGTTCTTTTTCCTTGTCTTCCTACCTCCTGTGCTCGCCTCCCAAGGTCCCTCCCCCACAGTGCCTGGAAGAGAGGGCAGTCTCGACCGAGGAGAATGAAAATGGGTAGGTTAGGAACAGCTCCCATGTGCATCTGGCACTCCCCCGTTGGGGTGGTTATCCTCACTGGCACCGTTGGATATCTCTTCGTGTCCCCGTGTACACAGGACACTGTCACCCCCTCGTCCCCCGGTTCCTCCTTCCCCTCTCGTGTGAGCCACTTCAGTTGGGCCAGAGTCACCATGCTGCCAAAGTACAGCAGAGCACTGGTGTCAATGTCATCGATTTGTACGGGAACCATCGGAAGGACCGTCTCGGTGTGCGCCCAACAGGAGGTAACGTAACTCACCTCCAGGGTGACCCCAGAGTTAGGGGATGTGGAGGGCATGGCCTCCTCCCGGCCGGGACAGCTCCACGCGAGGTGCACCGGCTCACGACACTCATAGCAGCGACTCTGATCTGGGTCCAGAAGCCGCCGACGTCGGTTTGGGTCACCCTCCCACTTCATAGCCTCGGCTGGTTTCATCTGGGCCACCTTCAGCCCATCATTGTGTTAATCGTCCCCCTCGCCGCATCTCCTCTCTCCGCTCAGGCACCTCTCAGCAGATCCTGGGTGTTCTGGTGAATTTTCACAGCGGTCAGCAATTCCTCCAGGATCTGGGGGTTCTGCATGCTCACCGTCTTCTTCATCTCGTATGGCAGGGCCCAAAGGTATTCTTCCAGGACGAGCTTGTCAAGCATCGGGAGGGACGGTATTTCTGTCAGTAGCCAGCCCTTGGTCAGGTGCACCAGGTTGCTCATCTGAGCACGTGGGGAAAGGGTGGGGTCAAAGGCCCAGTCGTGGACCAGTGGTGCATGGCATACGAGATTGAACCCATAAGGGCTCAATATCTCCCATTTGAGTCCCTCATAATTCACGGCCTGGTCAGTGTTCAAATCAAGGTAGGCCTTCTGGGCCTTCCCAGAGAGGTAGGGTGCCAACAGGCTGGCCCACTTGGGCTTGGGACATCCTTCCCTCTGTGCCGTCCTCTCTAAGGTTCACAAATACGACTCCACGTCATCTTCCTCCCTTGAATGAACCAGGAACTGATTCGGGCCAGACTCCTGAGCCCTCCCAACCTTCAACTGGGCTACCTCCGCTACCAGGCTGCAGTTTTGTTGGTGCTGCTCCTTTCAGTGCTTTCTCCTGGAGAGCCTGTTGCCACTGCTGAATGATGATGAACTGAGCCAACAGCTCCTCCATGGTAATCTCCGTACTCTCGACCCCACTGCATCCAAAGCTACTGAGATGGCCGCATTTTCCACCATATGTGGTAAACCGTGGGGTGTTGGGTTGAGCACGCAGAGATTGGCACAGAGACAGGGAAGCTTTAGTCTGCAAAAACAACTTTACGAAGACAGAAAATAAACAAAACAAACAAAATCACTTAGGTTTAGCTCGGTCCTTCTCTCCTTTTGCTTGGTGTCGGTTTCTCCCTATTCTCCCTCACGTTGTGCAACCATGTTCCTTTTATTTGGCCTCCATGGCTGGTTGGCACTTTCCTCTAATTACCTAAACTTAGAACTGTCCGTGTCAGGGTGCCCAACTCCCATATTCCCAGCAGTGAGAGTCAAAGTCACCTCACGTACCTCCCCTCTATTACACCCCCCCCCCGGGGGACCCCTCCTGGGATATCACAGTAAACTTCCTAACTTCCAACATATTTTACATGATTATTACCAGCTGGAGTCATTTTGCCCCCAAGATTAAACTAAAAAACGGAATGATTTTAAGGCTTTTATCAAAACATAATTTGAAATAAAAATGTTCCTTGTTGTTGTTTTTTCCTCTACACAGAAGTGTTAATCTGTCTTTCTGTGACTGCTGGTAACTTCAGAATGAATGTGACAGTGACTATTAACACAAAGTTGCCAATTTCTTTGCATAACAAGTGAAGGATATGAAGATGTTTTAAATTAAAACAAAGGATGACTGTATTAAATTAAAAATACAGTATAGGCTACATAGATCCATATATTTGAATGACATTGAAATAAATGTCATGTTAATTAAATGGAGTTTTAGCAAATCGTAAGCTACTGTCTTACTTTTTTGACTCAATATACTTCATGATAAGTAACATGTGCGCAATGATGTGCCAAATCATGATTTAGTACATTATTATAGGGTAAGCATTAGAATAAGCCGCCTCAATATCTATGGCCATAGGTGATACTATCAGATAATATCTCTTTAGGTGCTGATCTTACATTAATATTGTGGAATCATTCTAATGTTAACTTCTTGTGTCGAGCAATCCCGTATCCGGGAGCATAATCATAGCCTCAAGCTCATTACCATAACGCAACGTTAACTATTCATGAAAATCGCAAATGAAATGAAAGAAATATATTCACTCACAAGCTTAGCCTTTTGTTAACAACACTGTCATCTCAGATTTTCAAAAGATGCTTTTCAACCATAGCTACACAAGCATTTGTGTAAGAGTATTGATAGCTAGCGTAGCATTAGCCTAGCATTCAGCAGGCAACATTTTCACAAAAACAAGAAAAGCATTCAAATAAAATCATTTACCTTTGAAGAACTTCGGATGTTTTCAATGAGTAGACTCTCAGTTAGATAGCAAATGTTCAGTTTTTCCAAAAAGATTATTTGTGTAGGAGAAATCGCTCTGTTATGGTCATCACGTTTGAGTAAGAAAAAAAAAACGAAAATTCAGTCATTACAACGCCAAACATTTTTCCAAATTAACTCCATAATATCGACAGAAACATGGCAAACATTGTTTAGAATCAATCCTCAAGGTGTTTTTCACATTTCTATTTGATGATAAATCATTTGTGGCAGTTGGCTTTCTCCTCTGAAGCAAATGGTAAAATGCACGCAGCTGGAGATTACGCAATAATTTTGACAGAGGACACCAAGCGGGCAACTGGTAAATGTAGTCTCTTATGGTCAATCTTCCAATGATATGCTTACAAATACGTCACAATGCTGCAGACACCTTGGGGAAACGACAGAAAGTGTAGGTTCATTCCTGGCGCATTCACAGCCATATAAGGAGACAAAAGAGCGCGCCCTATATCGAAGAAGTTAAGGTAAGATTGGAAAGTGAGGTGCCTATCAGTTTCGACACATGGCTCAATGATGCGCTAGCGAACATTCTCTCTGTGTGGTGTTTTGAGAAATGCATGTTACATCTTCTGTCGTTGTAGGAAAGATGCATCATTAAAACATTCGTAAGCCTATGTTCCATTGTTATCGGGAAACCGGGCCTTGGTCAGCATAAACTTCCTACTGTCTCACGTTAGCTAGCTAGTTATTTTGTTTCAACTCTGATTTGCAAGCTAGTGTTAGCTAACGTTAGCTAGCTAGCGTTCGAGGGCTGATTACAAGTTTATTGTGTAGCGCAAAAATAAATTAATGATGCAGCCATGTCTGGCTACTGCAGAACTGCTTGTCCATGTGCTAGGTAACAGCAGCAGGCCCAAATTTTAATCAGGGTGGCACCAGTTGTGAAATTGGGCTGCGCTGGTTTCTCTCGCTCCAGCTCGAATTTGGGCCTAATTTGTCCTTAATTAAAAATGCCAGTGGAAATGGGGCTTAAAAACATTGCAGGCTGTGCCTTTGGTCAGCTCTGGACCCAGATAAGGCGTGGTCCACTTATCAGATTTTGTTTCAGTTGGATTCTGAAGAACTGTTTGGAGAGCAGGAAAGAAACTGGGGGCAGAGAGGGGACAGAGGAAGACAGGCAGGACAGAACAGAAAAGCAACACAGAAGTGAGCTGAAGAGTTGCCTATCCGATGTGATTAAATTCAGCTATTTCCTCAAAACATTGTCAAAATTAAATTATACCAAATTCATAAAATATTTACCAGTTCAGTTAAATCCAGTTCCCCTGACAGCAGCCAAACCTTTAATTACACGGATTCCCTACAAAGACATTATAAATGTTTTCTAGTTCAATTGGAAATGGCACAGTGATCATATGGTGGCTTCCACCCCCATTCCAAGGCCAGTGACACCAGCTCTGGCTCCATCTGCAGAGCAGGGTACGTCTCATTACGGGAACCATCATTGAGACTGCCCGGCATCGCCTGCTCGGGCAACCCACCTCACAAAGTTCACTTCTAACGAGGGCCGAGATATCATGCAGGGCATTTCTGACTTAATTACTTTATGCTAATGGGGCAATTGTTGCTAGGCAGCAAGCATATATGATTGGACCAGATATGGTTCTGTTTTTTGTTGTTGAAGTATGCCTTTTTCGGGGGGTTTCAAAATCTCCTGAAGAAAGTTGACATACAGACACACAAACAATCCCCATGTATGGGACTGTGCTTTTACCAAACACTCTCCTAACATCACTCCAACAAAGGAGACATTTGCTCAAACGAGAGCTATTACCACTCCCGCTAGGAGTGTTTATTTTCATTCAAACTACTTCCTCAATAGGCTCCTGTCCATTTGGTTTCTCCCTCCTTGGCACAAATGACTCACCAATCGATATAAAAAATGTGATATAAAACAGCATCTATTGTACAATAATGAGCGAAGGAATCTCAGGCATTCATCTCACGTATAATAACTGTCTATCACTGCTCAATGTGATAACAGTAATTACTCTGCAGATTTCCATCCTCGATAAGATCACTTTGTCTTGCTATGCTTCACTAATTGCACTATCATCATAAAGAGACACCTTTTGTAACAACTGTACAGTAAAGGTACATATTTGGATATGAAAATGTACCAGGTTGGAATGTGTAGATCTTCAGTTCAGGATTCAGTTTGAAGTTGGCTCATGGAATCTACTCTCGGGCAGAGAACAAAACCAGCATTGCCATTATAATCTAAGACAAATGAGTGGTACCCAGGATTCAATCTTTCTATGGAATGCATAAGGATCCCTCTGCCTGAGTCTGGAGCAATGTAATCTTGGGAACCCAGGAACTAAAATCTTCAATCTTTAAAATCAGATGAATAACAATAGTCTACGCAAAAACTATCATTTGGTGTTGTTTTCATTTGTACACAGTTGATACAGTCCCAAAATGTTTTGCATGTCAGCCACCAAGTTCTCAAGATATAGGGCTTTCAAAAAGCAATTGTCATGATGATTTGCATCATATGATGTATTTTGCATCATCATGATGACGAGGCAAGTCACAATTAGCTTTTTGCAACTCCTATATCTTGAAAACAGAATTGCTGAGTTTTTTAGGGGATTATTTCTTTATGACAAAGCTACCTTTTTTAATTTGAGTAGATTTGTATTTGTATTTATTAAGGATCCCCATTAGCTGCTGTCAAGGCAGGAGCTGCTCTTTATGGGGTCCAGCAAAATTAAGGCAGTTTATACCATTTCTTTTTACAATACATTCACTGATTTCACAACACACTGTATACCCTTAGGCCCCTACTCCACCACTACCACATATGCACAGTACAAAATCTATGTGTACGTGTGTGTATAGTTTGTATGTTATCGTGTGTATGCATGTGTCTGTGCCTATGTTTGTGTTGCTTCACAGTCCCTGCTGTTCCATAAGGAGTATTTTTATAATTTTTTAAAATCTAATTTTACTGCTTGCATGAGTTACTTGATGTGGAATAGAGTTTCATGTAGTCATGGCTCTAAGTAGTACTGTGCACCCCCCATATTTTGTTGTGGGGACTGTGAAGAGACCTCGTGGCATGTCTTATGGGGTATGCATGGGTGTCCTAGCTGTGTGCCAGTAGTAGTAACAGACTGCTCGGTGCATTCAACATGTCAATCTCTCCTCCATTTTGAGCCAGGAGAGATTGACATGCATATTATTAATATTAGCTCTCTGTGGACATCCAAGGGCCAGCCAAGCTGCCCTGTTCTGAGCCAATTGCAAAAGGCCCTTCTTGTGGCACCTGACCACACGACAGAACAGTAGTCCAGGTGCGACAACACTAGGACCTGTAGGACCTTCCTTGTTGATACTGCTGTTAAGAAGGCAGAGCGGCGCTTTATTATTGTACTTCTCCCCATCTCAGCCACTGTTGTATCAATATGTTTAGACCATGACCGTTTAACATCCAGGGTTACTCCAAGCAGTTTAGTCACCACAAATTGCTCAATTTCCACATTATGTATTACAAGATTTAGTTGAGGTTTAAGGTTTAGTGGATGATTTTTCCCAAACAAACATACGTTTTTCCAGCAGTAGACTATGATTGATAATGTCAAAAGCCATACTGAAGTCTTAACAATCTTTTTATCATCAATTTCTCTTAGCCAATCATCAGTCATTTGTGTAAGTGCTGTGCTTGTTGAATGTCCTTCCCTATAAGCATGCTGAAAGGTTGTTGTCAAATTGTTTACTGTAAAATAGCATTGTATCTTTTCAATAACATTTTTTTCCAAAAGTTTACTAAGGGTTGTTAACAGGCTGATTGGTCGGTTATTTGAGCCAGTAAATGGGGTTTTACTATTCTTAGGTAGCAGAATTACTTTTGCTTCCCTCCAAGCCACACTTTCTAGTAGGTTTAAATTTAAAATATGGCAAATAGAAGTGGCAATATTGCCCGCTACTATCCTCAGTAATTTTCCATACAGGTTGTCAGACCCTGGTGGCTTGACATTGTTGATAGACAACAATACTTTTTTTACCTCTTCCACACATAATTTGCTGGCATGTCACACCTAAAAATGCTATACTTGCAAATGAAAGTTGGCAATATCAGTGGGTTTTGTGATGAATGAGCCATCTGATTCAATGAATGATGGAGCTGAGTTTGCCTTTTTGCCTAAAATTTCACATAAGTTGCTCCAAGCTTTTTACTTTCATTCTTTAGGTCATTTATGGGTGATTCTGCAACTACGGGCACTTCCATGTCCCCGGGTCAAAAATAAAACAAATACAAATATGTGTATGTTACGTTCACACTGGAACCACACCATACTTTTTTAAACACTTCTCTATCAAGTATTTTAGCAACTTTTCAGATGCATTTTATACCTCAATTTCACTATTTTGCCCTTGTCCCTGACCCATACTTTTAAGCTTCTACTATGTTTTTCTATTAGAAAACATTATTACACATTTTATAATGGTATGTACTACAGAAAGAGTCAATTAAATAAAATCGATATGAACATTTATTGTGAGTATGCCCTTTATGTTGTTTTTTACACAAAATATACCTTCCTTTGGGAGTGGTGTCATTTCCACCACTGAGGACAAATTCCTCATTAATAAATTTGTTTCAAGATAATGTTAATTTAGTGACAATGGAAACATATTGTGACACTGATGCACATGGCTGCAGTGGACAGTTGACCCAGATGTGATGTCCAGAAGTTGAAGAAATATTGAGGTAAATATTGCTTGTGTAGAAAATATTTTAATCGTCAGTCATTTCCAAACAGGCTATAATTTCTTTCATTTGTGGTAGAACTTTATATTTTTTGTATATATTTTATGTATTTAGTGTAAACAATATGCTAGCTGTAATACTAATCAAAGCAGGCTAATCTGTCTGTCAATTTTCTCCAGAAACTGTAGAAATGTCATTTCCATCACAGTCATTTCCATCACAAACTTAAGTGTGGGGGATATGACAAAAAGTGGTGGAAGTGACACCAATCCATTATATTCTTCATTTTTTACTTTGGGGTTATTAAATCATGTTTTAAATTAATTGAATCTATAACATGCTCCAAGGTGTCCACAAGTTGAAAACAAAGTAGTATTTGTCTTTATTTTTAGAAGATGCCACATGAAACAGCACAGAGGACACAGACATAGAAACAAAATAAAAAATGATTGTATACGATACCAGGAACATCTTTGTCACGGCTGTTGAAAGGAGGGGACCAAGGTGCAACGTGGTGAGAGTAAATTTTATTAATCAAAATGACGCAGAACAAAACAATAAACACTACAAAAACAAACCATGAAGCTCAAAGGCTAAGTGCCCTAAACAAAGTCAACTTCCCACAAACACAGGTGGGAAAAAAGGTACCTAAGTATGGTTCCCAATCAGAGACAACGATAGACAGCTGTCCCTGATTGAGAACAATACCCAGCCAAAACCTAGAAATAGAAAATCATAGAAACCCAAAACATAGAATGCCCACCCCAACTCACACCCTGACCAAAACAAAATAGAGACATAAAAAGGATCTCTAAGGTCAGGGCGTGACAGTATCCCCCCCCCCATCCCAAAGGTGCGGACTCCTAAACCTATAGGGGAGGGTCTGGGTGGAATCTATCCTCGGTGGTGGCTCTGATGCGGGACGTAGACCCCGCTCCACGTCTGGCTTGGCCCACTTAGGTGGCGCCTCTAGAGTGGGGACCCTCGCCACTGACCCCGGACTGGGGACCCTCATTGTGGGCCCCGGACTGGGGAGCGTCGCTGGAAGCTCCGGACTGGAGGGCGTCCCTGGAGGCTCCGGACTGGAGGGCGCCTCTGGAGGCTCCGGACTGGAGGGCGCCTCTGGAGGCTCCGGACTGGACGCAGGCACAAGACTCACCAGGATGGGGAGACCTAATGGAGGCCTGGTCCGTGAAGGAGGCACAGGATAGACCGTGTAGTGGGGGAGCACTGGAGATCTGGTGCGTAGCCTTGGCACCACTCTTCCTGGCTGAATGTCCAATCTAGCCCGGCACATCCAGAGGGCAGGCACAGGTCAAACCGGGCTGTGAGGGAGCACTGTAGCTCTGGTGCTTAGCACTTGCACCGCTCCTCTTGGCTGCATGCCTACTTTAGCCCGGCACGTGCGGGGAGCTCGAACAGGCCATACTGGGTTCTCGTGGTGAACTGGGGAAACCATGCCAAGAGCCGGCGCAGGACTCACCGGGCTGTGGAGGCGCACTGGAGGTCTGGAGTGCCAAACTGGCACAAGACATGCAGGGCTGGGGAGGCGCACAGGAGGCCTGGTGTGTGTGGCTGGCACAGTCTTCACCAGACGGCTAGCACGCACCTCAGGACTAGTATGGTGAGCTGACTCAGGTGACATAAAATCGAGGACAAGATCCGTAGGGCGAATGTCGTGCCTCATGCACCAACACAGCAGCTCTCTCATAGCTCTCTCCTTTAATCTCCCCATCAACTCCTTCACAGTCTCTGCTTCGCTCCCCTCCAATTTCACCCCAAATGGCTCTGGTTCCATCCTCGGCTCCGCCGACCATCCCGTGTCCTCCCCCCAAAAAAATGTTTTGGGGCTGCCTCTCCTGGCCACGCTGCTTGGTCATTTGGTGGTGGGAAGTTCTGTCACGGCTGTTGAAAGTAGAGGACCAAGGTGCAGCATGGTGAGCGTACATTTTATTTTATTAATCAAAATGACGCCGAGCAAAACAATAAACACTTCAAAAACAAACCGTGACACTCAAAGGCCCACAAACACAGGTGGAGAAAAGGTTACCTAGGTATGGGTCCCAATCAGAGACAACGAAAGACAGCTGTCCCTGATTGAGAACCTAACTCGGCCAAAACCTAGAAATAGAAAATCATAGAAACACAAAACATAGAATGCCCACCCCAACTAACGGCCTTACCAAACCAAAATGGAGACATAAAAATGATCTTTAACCCGTATCCAGGAGCGTAATCATAGCCTCAAGCTCATTAGCATAACGCAACGTTAACTATTCATGAAAATCACAAATTAAATTAAATAAATATATTCACTCACAAGCTTAGCCTTTTGTTAACAACACTGTCATCTCAGATTTTCAAAATATGCTTTTCAAACATAGCTCCATAAGCATTTGTGCAGGAGTATTGATAGCTAGCATAGCATTAAGTCTAGCATTCAGCAGGCAACATTTTCACAAAAACAAGAAAAGCATTCAAATAAAATCATTTACCTTTGAAGAACTTCGGATGTTTTCAATGAGGAGACTCCCAGTTAGATAGTAAATGTTCAGTTTTTCCAAAAAGATTATTTGTGTAGGAGAAATCGCTCCGTTATGTTCATCACGTTTGGCTAAGAAAAAACCCCGAAAATTCAGTCATTACAACGCCAAACTTTTTTCCAAATTAACTCCATAATATCGACAGAAACATGGCAAACGTTGTTTAGAATCAATCCTCAAGGTGTTTTTCACATATCTATTCGATGATAAATCATTCGTGGCAGTTGCCTTTGTCCTCTGAAGAAAATGGAAAGGAGCACGCAGCTGGAGATTGCGCAATAATTTCGACGGAGGACACCAAGCGGACACCTGGTAAATGTAGTCTCTTATGGTCAATCTTCCAATGATATGCCTACAAATACGTCACAATGCTGCAGACACCTTGGGGAAACGACAGAAAGTGTAGGCTCATTCCTGGCGCAATCACAGCCATATAAGGAGACATTGGAACACAGCGCCTTCAGAATCTGGGGCACTTCCTGTATGAAATTTCATCTTGGTTTCGCCTGTAGCATTAGTTCTGTGGCACTCACAGACAATATCTTTGCAGTTTTTGGAAACGTCAGAGTGCTTTCTTTCCAAAGCTGTCAATTATATGCATAGTCGAGCATCTTTTCGTGACAAAATATCTTGTTTAAAACGGGAACATTTATTTATCCAAAAATTAAAAGAGCGCCCCCTATATCGAAGAAGTTAAGGTCAGGGTGTGACAATCTGCAAAAAGACAGGGAGAGAAACTGGAAGAAAAAGTGAAGGGAGAGGTGAAATCTATCTCTGAGCTTACAAAGCGAGAACAAAGAAACAAGAGATGGCAATGGAAATGTAAACAACGGAATAGGAGACAGACTTTAAAGAGAACAGTTGCACTGGAAACCTACCTATCAGGCAATACACAAGCTCAGTCACCAGATGACTTGAAGCCAGAACATGAGGCCAACATACCTGCCCCTAACTTGCCTGCCCCTGATGCACACCCAGACGGCATCCCCAGCCGCGCCCTCGGAGCATGCGCAGACCAGCTGGCTGGTGTGTTTACGGACATATTCAATCAATCCCTATACCAGTCTGCTGTTCCCACATGCTTCAAGAGGGCCACCATCGTTCCTGTTCCCAAGAAAGCTAAGGTAACTGAGCTAAACGACTACCGCCCACGTGGCACTCACTTCCGTCATCATGAAGTGCTTTGAGAGACTAGTCAAGGACCATATCACCTCCACCCTACCTGACACCCTAGACCCACTCCAATTTGCTTACCGCTCAAACAGGTCCACAGACGATGCAATCTCAACCACACTGCACACTGCCCTAACCCATCTGGACAAGAGGAATACCTATGTGAGAATGCTGTTCATCGACTACAGCTCGGCATTCAACACCATAGTACCCTCCAAGCTCGTCATCAAGCTCGAGACCCTGGGTCTCGACCCCGCCCTGTGCAACTGGGTACTGGACTTCCTGACGGGCCGCCCCCAGGTGGTGAGGGTAGGTAACAACATCTCCTCCCCGCTGATCCTCAACACTGGGGCCCCACAAGGGTGCGTTCTGAGCCCTCTCCTGTACTCCCTGTTCACCCACGACTGCATGGCCACGCACGCCTCCAACTCAATCATCAAGTTTGCGGACGACACAACAGTGGTAGGCTTGATTACCAACAACGACGAGACGGCCTACAGGGAGGAGGTGAGGGCCCTCGGAGTGTGGTGTCAGGAAAATAACCTCACACTCAACGTCAACAAAACTAAGGAGATGATTGTGGACTTCAGGAAACAGCAGAGGGAACACCCCCTATCCACATCGATGGAACAGTAGTGGAGAGAGTAGCAAGTTTTAAGTTCCTCGGCATACACATCACAGACAAACTGAATTGGTCCACTCACACAGACAGCATCGTGAAGAAGGCGCAGCAGCGCCTCTTCAACCTCAGGAGGCTGAAGAAATTTGGCTTGTCACCAAAAGCACTCACAAACTTCTACAGATGCACAATCGAGAGCATCCTGGCGGGCTGTATCACCGCCTGGTACGGCAACTGCTCCGCCCTCAACCGTAAGGCTCTCCAGAGGGTAGTGAGGTCTGCACAACGCATCATCGGGGGCAAACTACCTGCCCTCCAGGACACCTACACCACCCGATGTTACAGGAAGGCCATAAAGATCATCAAGGACATCAACCACCCGAGCCACTGCCTGTTCACCCCGCTATCATCCAGAAGGCGAGGTCAGTACAGGTGCATCAAAGCTGGGACCGAGAGACTGAAAAACAGCTTCTATCTCAAGGCCATCAGACTGTTAAACAGCCACCACTAACATTGAGTGGCTGCTGCCAACACACTGACACTGACTCAACTCCAGCCACTTTAATAATGGGAATTGATGGGAAATTATGTAAATATATCACTAGCCACTTTAAATAATGCTACCTTATATAATGTTACTTACCCTACATTATTCATCTCATATGCATACGTATATACTGTACTCTATATCATCGACTGCATCCTTATGTAATACATGTATCACCAGCCACTTTAACTATGCCACTTTGTTTACATACTCATCTCATATGTATATACTGTACTCGATACCATCTACTGTATCTTGCCTATGCTGCTCTGTACCATCACTCATTCATATATCCTTATGTACATATTCTTTATCCCCTTACACTGTGTATAAGACAGTAGTTTAGGAATTGTTAGTTAGATTACTTGTTGGTTATTACTGCATTGTCGGAACTAGAAGCACAAGCATTTCGCTACACTCGCATTAACATCTGCTAACCATGTGTATGTGACAAATAAATTTGATTTGATTTGATTTGATACCCCTTCCTCATCATCTGCAACAGGAATAAGAAGTCAAATACGTCCTTTTTGGATTGTCAAGCCAACAGTTCAGGATAGGGACGCATGACTCTGCAAAACCCAAGCCAACCTCCTGTTCATGGCGGACAAACTACAGCATCACAAAGTGATCAGCTGCAGCAACATTGAGAAATGTATTGAGTCTTTGTGCTGTGAGAACCTGAAGAAAGACTGCATGCACACAGAATGCTCCCTTTGTCAAGCAAAAGAGCTTAAAACATCTGACTTTGATGCTGGTGAGCAGACATGGTGGTTTGAGTGGAAAAACAAAGCTGATGAGAGAGAGAGAAGAAAAACAAAGAGGGAAACATGGAGAAGTTCACAGTACATTTGACAGTAAAAGAAAAGGTATGTGGCACACTGCAGATTCTATTGGAGGTCTTCTCCAAATGATTGAAAGAGGTTGGGGAAACACGTGTATAACATTCAAAACCAATACTCCAAACTGAGAGAATTAAGAGAATCTGGGGAAAGAGTAGATCATTGTGCATGTTGATTTGCAGAGAACTACCTGTGTAAATACACCAGTGAAATCCAGGCAGTTCACTTTGGTGATTCTCACAAGAAGGTGACCCTTCACATCTGTGTTGGATATACCACAAATGATACAGTTTCACTTTGTTCACTGAGCTCTTCTATGCGGCATGACCCCTCTGCTGTCTGGGCCCATCTCTCAAAAACACTGGCCTACTTCCTTGAGCTCTGCTCATCGGCTACTGCTGTACACTTTGTAAGTGATGGGCCTACAACCAGGTATAGGTCTGAAATATTAAACAATGGATGTTGTTCAAAATGTTTGCAATAAAATATTGTTTTCATACGTTTTGTTTTACATAGATTTCATTTCCACCTCACCTTGTCATTTCCACCACACCTTGTCATTTCCATCACAACCCATATTTTGAGGTAAATGAGTGTATTATGTAGAATTTAAATACATGTTTTGTTTTAGATATGGAAATCATATGGTTGTTTTCATAATCTAAATAAATGTTTTCAGCTGTCACCAAGGCAAGTTTATACATTCAGGCATCATGTTGAATTATTAATAAATATGAAAACCTTAAAAATCACTTTCAATACAAGTTCATGTACAAATGTAAAATATATCGTTTAGAAATCAAATGTATGATATTTCAATTTCAACTAAAATGGATGTTTAATGAAGTGATAGAAATTACATTTGTGTATAACTGTCTGGGAAAAATGACAAAAATAGTTTCTAGACAAATCAAAGACAAGTACAATACTGGTAAAATGGTGTTTGAATAAGTTTTCATTTCTGAAAGTTTGCAAGGCCAAAGTGCCCGAATTTGCATAATCACCCTTATCTTTGTTCCATATTGTAGTTTATTTTCCTTTTTATTCAGTTTATTCACATGATTCTTCAATTTGCAATAAGTTTGCCAATCGTTTGTGTAGACAGACTTATTTGCCATATCCCTTTCAACCATGGTATTTTTCAAATCATCATCAATTCACAGGGATTTAACCATTTTTACAGACATGATGCTCTTATACAGAGAAATAATTAGGGTTAAGGGCACGTCATCCAATTGTTCATCTAGTTGGCTCAGCGATTTGAACCAGTTTCAGTTCCCTTCAGTTACTGGCCCAACACTTTAAACAGCTAGGCTACCTGCCGCACCGACACTTGCGAAGTCTCCTCCCCACCTACGCTACCTTCTCCTTCCGAAATTTGAAAGATGCAAGCACCTGCAAAATCATGACTTGTCCTCATGTCCTCGTTCATTGTCACATCCCATAGAAAGTACAATGTAACATTTTGTGACAACTCTACTTCAACAGAGAGGGAGAGTTCAAATGCACAGCATCAAACACTAAGATGAAAGGACTCTCAAATGCTGAGAATCAAAAGATTGATTGTTCTGGCAATTCATTCTTATTTCTTTGCAGTGCAGAAACACTGCAGAATATGCCGTGCACTCTGTTGTATCATTATCTCACGCCTCAGTTTTTTATTTAAATGCATACAGTCATCCCACTCCATCCTCTCTCATTCTGACTTCTCTCCCTTCCAAAACTCAACTAAGCTACAACTGGATGGTACATTAATGGACTGATGTCATCCATTCATTGATGAGATCCTTATACCTCTCCAGCACATTGATTCAAATTCCAACAAAGTCATAGTCATGGACACTAGTGTGAAATATACTTTATTCAATTGGGTCTCAGAGGTGGGACAAGAGCATAGTGTTCCTAGTAACTGACGCTATTCCTGGCCGCTATTCCTGGCTAATGTCAGACACCCGTCACCTACTGTTGGCAGGTGTGGAGGCATGGTTAAAAGAAACATAATGTACAACTCCCCTAATCCCAAATGTACTTCTGTTTCCACTGGCCTAATTGACCCATAGGGATAAGACTGGCTAGCTCTCTTGCTGCAGTGAATCCAAAACACAGCACGACTACTGCCAAGGAGAAAAAAATGCAATAGACTCTAGAGTAATTGGACTGGATTAGAGTGGACATACATGCTGTGACTTCCTCTCTCCACAGAGCTGACACAATGTGGCAACTACAGTGCTTGGCCTCACACTACCCTCTTGCTTTCGTAATGTGTAACCTTATTTGTCCAGCAGACAGGTGAAATAATTGCTCCATTTTATGATCAAACTTAGTACACCATGGGAAGCATGTCAGTCAACCAGGGTGGCCATTTTAATTTCCTGTTATAAGAAAAAGGGTAAAATCATTCCAAACATTATATACATAACTTTGTAATGTTATCTAACCAGTAAATAAACATACATATAATACACTACCGTTCAAAACTTTGGGGTCACTTAGAAATTACCTTGTTTTACAAAGAAAAGCCATTTTTTTTGTCCATTAACTTCTCATGACTAGGTGGCGCTATTAAACATTTTGGATGAAAAACGTTCCCGTTTTAAACAAGATATTTTGTCACGAAAAGATGCTCCACTATGCATATAATTGACAGCTTTGGGAAGAAAACACTCTGACGTTTCCAAAACTGCAAAGATATTGACTGTGAGTGCCACAGAATTGATGTTACAGGCGAAACCCAGATAAAAATCCAACCAGGAAGTGCCGCATTTTTTGAAACCGCCTCATGCCAATGACTCCTTATATGGCTGTGAATGAGATACGAATGAGCTTACGTTTTCCACGTATTCCCCAAAGGTGTCTACAGCATTTTGACGTCATTTTAGGCATTTCCATTGAAGAATGGCTGTAAGGGACCATATATAGCATGTGGTCACAGGGTGTCTCCCGCAGAAAATCTTGCGTAAAATACTGAGGTAGCCATTTTTCCAAACGCTTCTCATGAGATACCAATTGCCTCAACGGATATATTATTGAATATATTTGTTAAAAACACTTTGAGGATGGATCCTAAACAACGTTTGACATGTTTCTGTCGATATTATGGAGCAAATTTTGAAAAAAGTTTGGCGTTATAGTTGTAGCATTTTCCGGTCGATTTCTCAGCCAAGCATGATGAAGAAACGGGAGCTATCTCGCCTACAAAAATAATTTTTGGGGAAAAAAGGAACATTTGCTGTCTTACTGGGTGTCTCCTGAGTGAAAACATCTGAAGTTCTTCAAATGTAAATGATTTAATTTGGTTGCTTTTCTTATTTTTGTGAAAATGTTGCCTGCTGCCAGCAGAGCCTGGCATAGCGTTATGCCATGATAAACGTACACAAATGCTTGTCTAGCGTTGGCTGTAATGCATATTTTGAAAATCTGAGATGACAGTGTTGTTAACAAAAGGCTAAGCTTGTGTTTGAATATATTTATTTCCTTTCATTTGTGATTTTCATGAATAGGAAAGGTTTCTAGGGGTATTTATGTCCGCTGCGTTATGCTAATGCATTTGAGGCTATGATTACGCTCCCGGATACGGGATTGCTCATCGCAAGAGGTTAAAATAACATCAAATTGATCAGAAATACAGTGTAGACATTGTTAATTAACTATTGTAGCTGGAAATGGTTTATCTAAATAGGCGTACAGAGGCCCATGACCAGCAGCCATCACTCCTGTGTTCCAATGACACATTGTGTTAGCTAATCCAAGTTTATCATTTTAAGGGCACTGAACATGCACTCCACTGACATAGGACTGATGATTAGTTGAAAGAAATTGATAATAAAAAGATTGTGGGACTTGTACTGTTAGTTTCATTGAAGCCTTTGATATTATTGACCATAACATGTTGTTGAAAAAAACATTTTCTACAGTATGGCTTTTCTACCTCTGCCATTTCGGGGATTCAGAGCTATCTATCTAATAGAACATAGAGGGGTTTTGTTGATGGAAGCTTCTCTATTGTTAAACATGTAAAGTGTGGTGTAATGCAGGGCAGCTCTGTTGGACCTCTAATCTTTTCTATTTTTAACAGGGACCTGCCAGTGGCATTAAACAACGCTTGTGTGTCCATGTATGCTGATGATTCTACCCTATATGTGTCAGCAACCAGAGCCAGTGAAAACACTGCCACCATAAACTAAGAGTTACTGTTTAAGAATCGGTGGCCAGTAAAAAACTAAGAGCATTGTGTTTGGTACAAATCATTCCCGAAGTTCTAGATCTCAGATGAATCTAGTAATGAATGGTGTGACTGTTGAGCAAGTTGAGGAAACTAAATATTTGGTGCTACCTTACATTGCAAACTGTCATGGTCAAAACATCGATTCAATGGATGTAAAGATGGGGAGAGGTATGTCCATGATAAAGAGATGCTCTGCTTTTTTGACACCACAATCCACAAAGCAAGTCCTGAAGGCTCTAGTTGGATCTTATCTTGATCATTGTCCAGTCATATGGTCAAGTTCTGCAAAGAATGACTTAGTTAAGCTGCAACTAACCCAGAAAAGAGCAGCACGTTTTGCTCTTCATTGTAACCAGAGGGCTAATATCAATGCTATGCATGCATGTTCTCTCTTGACTAAGAGTTGAGAAAAGACTGACTACATCGCTTCTTGTTTTAATAAGAAACATTCATGTTTTGGAAATTCCAAATTGTTTGCACAGTCAACTTAGTGATGCAAAGACATTGCATCACTTGCTTCTTGTTATTACAAGAAACTTGAATGAGTTGGAAATTCCAAATTGTTTACACAGTCAACCTAAGCTGCAACTGGCCAAAAACAGAGCAGCACGTTTTGCTCTTCATTGTAATCAGAGGGCTATTATCAATACTATACATGCCAGCTCTCTCTTGATTAAGAGTTGAGAAAAGACTGACTACATCGCTTCTTGTTTTAATAAGAAACATTCATGTGTTGGAAATTCCAAATTGTTTGCACAGTCAACTTACACCCACACTTACCCACTAGACACGCCACTACAAGTATTTTCACAGTCCACAGGTTGAGAAAAAAGTCAAGGAAACGCACAGTATTATATTATATTATTACATCTCATATAGCGCAAGTGAACAGCAAACCTGTTTTAAAAACATGAATAAAGCAACAACTCACGGCGCAATGCCTCTCACACACGCACACTACATGATAATGTTTTTAAATTGTAAAGTGTTTTTCGTTATGTGTTGGACCCCAGTAAGACTATCTTTCACCATTGGCGTTGGCTAATGGGGATCCTAATCAAATCAAAACTTGTCGACATTAAAGTTTGCAAAAGTGATATTGAATTGTGTTTGGTTGTCAACGCAACCAAATATCAACATTTGAAGGAAATGTGTCTTTTGTGCCACGGACTATTAAATCAAATCAAGGCAGGTAGCCTAGTGGTTAGAGGGTTGGACTAGTATCGAAAGGTTGCAAGATCAAATCCCTGAGCTGACAAGGTAAATATCTGTCGCCTTGCCCCTGTTCCTAGGCAGTCATTGAAAATAAGAATTTGTTCTTAACTGACTTGCCTAGTTATATAAAGATAGAAAAATAAAGTCGTATTATTATTTTTGGTTGAGATGTAGACCTGAATCTAACATATTAATCATTACATGATTCCATATGTGTTATTTCATAGTTTTGATGTCTTCACTGTTATTCTAGAAATTGTAGATAATAGTGAAAATAAAGAAAAACCCTTGAATGAGCAGGTGTGTAAACTTTTGACTGGTCATGTAGATCAACTCTCCAGTAGGAGTTTCTGCCCAGCCTATTTTTTTCTGATAGTGGAAATAACGTTGAAGATCTGACGTTCTTTCAAGTGTACAAATTCAACATATTTAATACAATGTTTGTCTATGTTGAAAATTGGTTACCATGATGACATAATCCTGTGGTTGAAATTTCAGTTTACAGTTTATCAGTTTACGTTGATTACTTTTTGCATTTTCTACATAGATTCCACGTCACAATATGTTGACAAATTACATTGTAGCCATGTTGATTCCACCAGTTTGTGCCCAGTGGGTAGTATGTGTCACAAGGAGCAGCAGGGTCTCAAAGGGAACACGTAAATGCCAGCCACATTAGAACAAGATAATGCTATTAGGAACACAAATACAGTGTGTGCTCTCTATATCTACCCAGGCAGCCATAATGAGTTGTCTTGTAGTTTATAGCCAGGCAGTCTACAGTACGCTCCAGGGATAGTTGTCGTGAGAGTGTTACCGTGTTTCTATTGCCTGCAAAAGAATCTGAAATGTTTTCGCATGGCTGAGCTGAACCAGTCTGAGACAGTTACAGTGATATACTGTAGACATAATCGATTGCAAACCAAGTACTGTTGCTGCTTTTTCAGTCTTTTCCTTCTTATCCAAACTGCAGTCAGGACTCTAATTGCTGCTGTATTCTGTAAGAAGGGAAAGTGTTTGATGGCTGTAGTTCAGTATTTAGGATCAGCCACCTTTTACCTCTTGGTCTATTCATGGTGGAATGGCAGGAGCTTGCGATTGAAGTCACTTAAATCCGAAAAATCAGATTCATCCTCTTTGTTGGGCTCAGTTGCCAAAAGCTGTGATCATTATCAGACTCCATCTTTTCCTCTCAGATGGCTAAAATTAATTTAACATACTGGCTACTTCAAATCAGTGTGTCTGTTGAGTGCCTTTCAGTCTAACCACAAACCAGACACAGGATAGTTTCTGAAACTGATACTGCTGTCTAATTCTAGTACGTTTGTCTTATTCTCCCTTACTCCCTTCCTCCCCCTTTCTAAAAAAGTAAATCCTGTATTTATGACTGCAATCTACTGTATATAGTCCAGTGGATAAGAACCAAATACACCTGAGATCGTTTCACTTTATTCTACATGTATGAAACTTTGTACACTAATACTGGATACCTTAAGGAACATTGTAAAGATTGAAGGCAGTCTGGAAAGCATGTCAGTCAACCAGGGCGGCCTTTTTAATGGCTGAAAATTTGATTTTCTCTTGGAAGAAAATAGGGTCATTCCAAACAACCTAAAACGTACTTTTTAAAGTTATCAACATAATAAATAAACCCCACATATAATATAGACAATACTTATGATCATAAAACACTCTTAATAAGACATTCATGTGGACCAATTTAGGTCAATTTGACTGAAATCCAGGCACTATGGGCAAAATTGTTGACTTTGTGATAGAGACACCAAATTTCACACACAGCTGGGGCATTTATAAAGGAGTATTTTGTCTGTAGCGCCATCACATATTTTATCCATAGAGAGAAATAGTAATGGTATCTTTTTGTAGGCACTAACTTGTGGTTCGTAGAACAAAGCCTATTGAAAAATGAATAGAGTCTTGGTTAGGGTTTTTGGTTAAAATACGAAAATACTGTCTGTGGTAAACAATGGCTCAGTAGATAGATCCTCAGATAAAGTATCTATTAGTATATATTTTTTAAATACATGTTTTCCCTCATCACAATATCCCATAATGACAAAGCGAAAACAGATTTTTACAGATCCTGATGGTCACTCTGACAGTGTCACGCCTTGGTCTTAGTATTTTGTGTTTTAGTTAATTAGTTGGTCAGGCCAGGGTGTGACATGGGTTTATGTTTGTTGTATTTCTTAGTGGGGTTTTTTAGTTATTGGGATTGTGGCTGATTAGGGGTGTGTGTTGCATAGGTTTGGCTGCCTAGGGCGGTTCTCAATCAGAGTCAGGTGATTCTCGTTGTCTCTGATTGGGAACCGTATTTAGGTAGCCCGGGTTTCACTTTGTATTTCGTGGGTGATTGTTCCTGTCTCTGTGTTAGTGTCCACCAGACAGGCTGTATAGGTTTTTCACGTTCCGTTTGTTGTTTTTTGTATTTAGAAGTTATTTTGTGTATCGTCATTTGTTCCATTAAAGAACATGAATAACCAACACACTGCATTTCGGTCCGACTCTCTTTCGACAAACGAAGAACGTCGTTACAGACAGTGCTCCAGAGTTCCTGTGGACATGAGTTCCTGTGGACATGGGAGAACCTTCCAGACAGACAACAATCTCTGCAGCTCCAAAGGGCCATGGAAAGGATTCACATGCCCATTTATCCATATATAATTGGTACATAGAGCTCAATGATGGCTTGAAATGTTTGAGAGTGTCCAAGTATGCCATATACAGTATATTTATCCTTTAAATATTTTGTTGAAAAGTTGTAAAAAAGTGTGCAAGAATCTACCAAAAGTACTGATTCTTGAACATGCTTTCATACTCATTTTCATTTCTTTACACTTAAAACTGTGAAATGGGTGTTCCCCAAAGTCTACTAATAACAATGATGTAAATTATGATAGTGTATTTTGTCATTTTCAAGACATTTTACAAGAACTTCTCTGTACTCACAATAGAATGCTGAAAATGGACCCATGGACATGAAGCCATTCCAACAGATCACTACCTTTGTATGTATGGGACACAATACTAAGGTTATCATTACTTATTATGCAAGCACTGTTTTGGTACAACACATTAGGAACATCTTACTAATAATAACATCTTACTAATATTCAGTTGCACCCCTTTTTGCCCTCAGAACAGACTCAATTCGTTGGGACATGGACTCTACAGGGTGTCGAAAGCGATCCATAGGGATGCTGGCCCATGCTGACTCCAGTGCTATCACGTTTAAGGTATGACCCAGAAGCAGACAGAGTAAAAGTAAGAAGAGTTTATTACAACCACAGGGGCAGGATGAAGACAGGTCAAGGCAGGCAGAGGTCAGTAATCCAGAAAGGGTGTAAAGGGTCCAAAACTGCAGGCAGTATCAGGGTCAGGGCAGACAGGGGTCAAAACTGGGAAAGACTAGAAAATAGGCGCAAGAAACAGGCAGGAGCAGGGAAAAAAACGCTGGTAGGTTCTATGAACAAAACGAACTGGCTACGAACAAACAGAGAACACAGGTATAGATACACAGGGGATAATGGGGAAGATGGGCGACACCTGGAAGATGGTGGAGATAAACACAAGACAGGTGAAACAGATCAGGGCGTGACAGTGCCTTCATTTCTCAGAACAAGAATAGACTGACACGTTTCAGAGGAAAGTTCTTTGTTTCTGGCCATTTTGAGCCTGTAATCGAACCCACAAATGCTGATGCTCCAGATACTCAACTTGTCTCAAGAAGGCCAGTTTTATTGCTTCTTTAATCAGACAACAGTTATCAGCTGTGCTAACATAATTGCAAAAGGTTTTTCTAATGTTCAATTAGCCTTTTAATGAGCATGTTGATAGTCTGTTACTTTATTTACAGAGAAATAGCATTGTATTTGGTCAAGACATGGCAGTAAGCTGATAGGTTTGTTGTTAGAACCAGTAAAGGCTGCTTTACCATTCTTGGGTAGTGGAATGACTTTGGCTTCCCTACAGGCCTGAGGACAAACATTTTCCTCTAGGCTCAGATTATAGATATGACCGTTAGAAGTGGCTATATAATCAGCTACCATCCTCAGAAGCTTTCCATCTAAGTTGTCAATGCCGGGAGGTTTGTCATTATTGATCACTAAATAATGTTCCACTTCTCCCACACTAACTTTAAAAAATGCTAACTTACGCTGCTTTTCATTCATTATTTGTTTTTCTTTGCATGAATACGATGGCTCCGGTGGCATTCGGAGACGTTTAAATTTTCATGAGCATGGCCTTATTTCTATTACAGCATATTGGATGACTGTCATTCATATTCCATTCACCCAGCTCAATGTACTATCGAAAAGGTATAAGCTACTAAAAAGATATTCCCTACAGCTACCATGGGGTTGCTAAAAAACTAGCCTATGAATTCAAGTTTACAACGTAGGTGCACAGGTTGAAAGAAATTTGAGTAATCAAGGTGACAGACATTCAATACCGCCTTGTCCACGCTTGCCTGCATCTAGCTGATGTAGGGAGTAATCGTTAGTCCAACAGTGACTAAACTCAACAAAAAGTGAATACACCCCTGATGACAGGCAAACACCGTTCCGTTTCATAGCAGCCACATACAAACAGCATGATAATTTTTCTCGTTGTAGAATTCCTACTCGCATCTATGCACTCTCCTCCTCTACCTTTTGCCTTTGTTTTTGCACTTCAGTGCACAATACACCAGCTTTTTTTAACCATCTTCATATCATAACTCTAAACGCTACACACAGCCTACATCATTGTCACCATATTAGCTAACATCATAGCTAGTCAACATAGCTACTAGAACTACCGCTTTAGTAAACCCACTACAATTATGCAGTACAATGTACAGTCAGCAAGCAGTTACACCAGCGGGCCCCCATGGCAATAAATTAATAAAACCAAAAGCTTACCTTGACTTGGAAGAGTTCCAGTGTTGCACAGCCATAGCCAGTTAGCTAACATAGAATCCCTCTCTGTTTGAGACAGATGTTTGAGTAGGCTAAACTAGCCATTGTAAAGAAATGCAAGGAAATATAGATCTCTCTCTCGTTCACTCTCTTGCTCCTCCTTCATTTTTAAATAAATATATTTGTTCAAAACTGTTCAACTATGGTCATTCTTTGGGAGGCGCACAGTACTACGTAGAGCCATGACTACATGGAACTCTTTCCAACATCAAGTAACTCATGCCAGCAGTAAAATTTGATTTATAAAATGGATAAAATACACATTATGGAACAGTGGGGACTGTGAAGCAACACAAACATAGACACATGCATACAAACACACAACAACATACGCACTATACACACATGTACACACACAGATATGTGGTAGTAGAGGCATGAGGGCACAAACTTAACGTGTTGTGAAATCTGTTATTAATGTATTGTCATATTTTTAAATGTACAAATGCCTTAATTTTGCTGGACCCCAGGAAGAGTAGCTGCTGGGAATCCATAATAATTACAAATGCTCACCAGATTTTATGCATTGCAGTGTTAGCTATCTCTAGCTTATGCATTTAGTACTAGATTAATTCTCTGATCCTTTGATTTGGTGGGCAACATGTCAGTTCATGCTGCAAGAGCTCTGATAGGTTGGAGGACATCCTCTGGAAGTTGTCATAATTACTCCATAAGTCTTTGGAAGGGGATGAGAACCATGAGCCTCCTAGGTTTTGTTTTGAAGTCAATGTACCCAGAGGACAGAAAGCTACACCATGGTGCTACCCTACAGAGTGAAGTTGCGGCTACAGTAGACTTTCATTGCAAAATAGTGTGTTTTAATCAACTTTTTTAACATTTCACAATTTTTATTTTTTAAGAAATTCCAATTATTTTAGGAAATTCACTGAGGATGATCTTCCCCTTCCTCCTCTAATGAACCTTCACTGGAAGGCTCACTATTCATTGCTGGCATTTCCTGCTTAAGTTTGCCCACTTTGCAAATGAAGTAATCATTAAAATAATAAACAACATCAAATAATTTTGTGATAAATAAGCCATCTTTATGAAAGATGGAGCTAAATTTGTCTTTCTGCCCATAATTTCATTCACAGTTCTCACATTTTTCAGCATTCTTTATGTCATTGATCTTGGCTTCCTAATACAGATTATTCTTCTTTTTGTTGAGTTTAGTCACATCATTTCCCAATTTTCAGTAAGTCAGCCAGTCAGATATGCAGCCAGACTTATTAGCCAATCCTTTTGCCCCATCACTTCAAACATAGTTTTTCAATTGCTCATCAATCCATGGAGCCTTAACAGTTCTAAAAGTTTATTTCTTTATAAGTGCATGGTTATTAATAATTGGAAGAAGCAATTTCATAAATGTATCAAGTGCAGCCACTGAATGTTTCTTATTCATCACATCAGACCAATACATATTTATTTACATCATCCACATAAGAGTCACAGCTAAATATGTAGTATGATCTCTTATACACCATCTTTTGGAACTTTGGCTTTCCTGGATATAGTCACTACACTATATTGTGATTATTAATACAATATGATCAATAGACGTGGATGATATAGTTCCTGTAGTGTTTGTAAACACCCTGGTAGGTTGATGAATAAATAACCTGAACCAGACTACAGGCTGTGGTTACAGTGATAGGCTTCCTCTTGAGTGGACAGGTTGATTCATATATTTACGTCCCCAAGAAAGTAGACCTCTCTGGTTACATCACATACAGTATCAAGCATGTCACACATAATATCTAGATATTGACTGTTAGGACTAGGTTGTCTATAGCAATACCCTGAAAGAATAGGCTTTAGATGCGGCAGATTAACTTGCAATCACATCACTTCAATAATACTTGACATTAGATATTTTCAAAGCATGACAAAGACACAGTTCTGAATATATACAGCAACACCTTCCCTATATGCATTCCTGTCTCTTCTGTAGATGTTATATCATTGTATTGCTTGCTAGTGCTGTATCATTAAAGGAATGATCTAACTGAGTCTCAGAAATGGCTACTATATTAATGTTATCTGATGTTAGCATGTTAATGATGTCATTAAGTCTATTTATTTTAACATGGACTATTTTCAACCCTTTCCTGGGTAGCTTATCCGAGATATAGATAATATGGAAAAGAACAAACAAAGCAAGACAAAAAAACATTATTCAGCAATCCATTAATCAATTGGTCTGTAAGTTTGTGTGTGTGCCGTGGGACTGAAGCTATATGATGGATTCACCTCTCCAACTTAACCAATAATAAAAGTTAAAGAATAGGACTCAGACAGTGCCTCTGATTAAAGAATCCAAGCATTAGATAGGGCAACATGTCCCTTAAATGTTTATATTTGGTTAAGTTGTCAACCAAACACATTTCAATATTTTTTTTTACTATAAAGTAAATAGCTTAAGGTTATCTTACAAACTAATGTAACAGTATTTATTCAACTTAAATCTTCTTAGAGATAGGGGGCAGCATTTCCACTTTTTGATAAATAGCGTGCACAATTTCAACTTCCTGCTACTCATGCCAGGAATATATTATATGCATATGATTAGTAGGTGTGGATAGAAAACACTCTGAAGTTTCTAAAACTGGTTCAATCATGTCTGTGACTATAACAGAACTTATGTAGCAGGCAAAACCCCAAGGAAAAACTGTTCAGAATAAAACATTTTTTTTCTTCTGATAGTTCCCTCTATTGTCTTTGCCAAAGGAAATTAGATAGCGCCCATTTTACAGTTCCTACGACTTCCACAGGATGTCACCAGTCTTTGAAATTAGGTTGAAGTTAATCATTGTTGAAACGAAGAAGAGGCACATCCTGGAACAACGTTTCACTGTTGAGAGTTACGCAAGAGGGAAAAAGGGGCATGTTTTGTTTACTTTCTCTATCGAATACAGTTTGCCCCATCTACAATTTGATTGATTATTAACGTTTAAAAATACCTAAAGTTGTATTACAAAAGTAGTTTGAAATATTTTGGCAAAGTTTATAGGCAACTTTTGAAATGTTTTGTAGTGACGTTGTGTTTTGGAAAGTTGTTTTTTTCCAGATCAAATCTGCTTTATAAATTGACATTCTGGGTATACATGGACGGAATTAATCGAAAAACAATGACCAATTGTGATGTTTATGGGACATATTGGAGTGCCAACAAAGAAGCTCGTCAAAGGTAATGCATGTTTTATATTTTATTTCAGCGTTTTGTGTAGCGCAGGCTACGCTAGTTCTTTTGTTTTACAACTCGTTCAGGTGGTTCAAGGGGGGGTGCATGCTATCAGATAATAGCTTCTCATGCTTTCGCCGAAAAGCATTTTTAAAATCTGACATGTTTCCTGGATTCACAACGAGTGTAGCTTTAATTGAGTACCCTGCATGTGTGATTTAACGAAAGTTTGAGTTTTATCGCGTTTTATTAGAATTTGGCGCTATGCATTTCTCGCGGCTATTGGCCACTTGAGACGCTAGCGTCTCACTATCCCTAAGAGGTTTTAACAAAAAGTTAAGCTTTTAAACGATGTAAGACACTTGTGTTTTCATGAATGTTTAATATTACGAATTTTGTATTTTGAATTTCGCGCTCTGCAATTTCACCAGGTGGGTCGCTAGTGTCCTACCTACCCCAAATAGATTTTAAGTATAAATAAAATATCTGATATTGTATTCCTATTTGAACTTTATTGTGCTTTTGAATGGTCAAACGCACAGTGATAACACATTTAGAGGACAATTAACCAACATTCAGACATTGTTTGGAATTTGGAGGTGCTTTTAGATGGTTGAAAGCACAGTGATAACACATTAGGAATTCAACAATCTCCCAGCTTTTTTTGCCCTTGGGTTTGTGTTTTGCATCTGTGTTACATTCCTTGGGGAATTCTGTTTACAATTCGCAGCCGCTGGCTTTGTCGATGAATCAACGTGCACGTACAGTATCAAATGTTCTTTTAGTTTCTTGCAAATAATTTATGGTAATGGTTGAAATCCCCACAAAACATCAATATTTGTGTGTGTCAGTGTGTGCTTGCATGTGTGCCCTCATAAGTTAACATAGGCTATGCACTAAAACAAGAAAGACTTCCTTTCAACCTACCTAGAAGTCAGCCCTGTGTTAAATACATCTTTGATTGAAGCACAGTAGGACACCCTTATCAAACAAAACACATGGAAAAATTACATGTGAATGTAACACACTTTTCACAAGTCAGATGTGGTTTTCGGACACGTGTGACATTTCACATGAACTTTTCACGACTCAGACGTGGTTTTCCAACATTTCACATTTGATATTATATGTTTCACTGGAAGGATTAGAAAGCGTGTCTCCCACAGGAGAAGCCAATGTCTTCATTTTGAAGTCACAGTGGGGGCTACTTCATCACGTGACCATGAGCAACCATAACCGCTACACTTTCACTAGTATTTTCACATTTTGTCAACTAGGGCTCATGTCATGTCATGTCATGTCAACTAGGGCTCATGTCACATCATGTCATCATGTCAACTAGGGCTGTCAAGCGATTCACAAATTAAATCGAGTTTATCTAAGTATTTGCTGTTATTAATCATTATTTATTTTGCTGAAATTGAGTTGTAATTGTAGATTTTTTTATACAAAAGCATTACAAGAATATTGCCGTCTTGATTGTGTCCAAAGTAGCGATTAAAAAAATCAAGTAAATTGATTAACACACTTTATTTAACATCAAAGTCAACTTGTTTTGACATTGCATTGTTGTTTTTAGCTGTTTAGATTATGTATTTTAGAAGAGATCATTTTAAAATTCTAAGAAGGATACATAAGGAGACACAGAGCACTAGTCTCTCTGTTCTTTTTACTGAGATTATTCTAACGGTCACTGACCAACCTATGAAGAAGAGAGGTGTGCGCCAGCAGTATTAACACTCCGAATGGATGACTCACAAATGATAAATCATTATTTTAACACACTTTAATTTTTATACTCAGGTAGGCTGAGTTACCTTTTTATGGAATAGCATTCTAGAATTTGACATTGTTAACACCATCTTTTCACATGTGAAGAGAAGAACACTAGTTTGCCACCAATTCACATTTGAATGTTTCTTACATGTGAAACTTCCAATTAGATGTTCACATGTTAATGGTTTTCATATGTGAATTTGCAAATATGTAACTGCAAATGTAAATGTACATGTAAAAATGCTTTCTTACATATGAAACTGCATATTAGATTTTCACATATAAATTTGCTATTCCACATGAGTTTTTCACATGTGAAACTGCATATCTGATTTTCACATTAATGTTTTTAACATGTAAAACCACATATTTCACATGTGCAAGTGCAATTCACATGTGAGGTGAACACGTTTTTCTTCTCACGTGAAAAGGTGGTGGTTACAGGTGAACTCTGAATTTCATACATGTGAAAATAAGGTTTCACGTGAAATTGAATCTGAACATATGAAAACAGCTTTTTCACATGTGAAGACAGCTATTTCACCTGTGAAAATGCAATTTTCACATATTAAACTGCAAATTTGACATGTTTTTTTGTAAAGGCAGCCACGTATTTTATACGCCTGCATAAATAACCATGGCGTTCTAAACAATGACTGTAATCCACATTCTGCAGTTTATTACAACCTACAGGCCAACACCGTGAAACATGGGTTTTGACTCTGTAGGGAGACAGAGGGATCAGAGTGATGAAATAGAGCTGTACCACACTGCACCCTGGGCTCCCATACTGCAAAGCCCTGGCGTCCACGTAGGTCCTCCCAGACCCATCCACAGTGAGTTACAGACGGCCACACGGGGAACAAAGTTGAGGCAATCATATAGAGTGGAGGTTACAGACGGGTCAGTAGGTTGTACAGAATAGTACACACACATATTTTTGACAATGCTTCCTTTTGACAATAGAGCTCCATTTTTTTGGAATGGTCTGCCTATCCATGTGAGAGATGTAGGCTCGGTCTCAACCTTTAAGTCTTTATTGAAGACTCATATCTTCAGTGGGTCTTATGATTGAGTGTAGTCTGGCCCCGGAGTGTGAAAGTGAACGGAAAGGCACTGGAGCAACGAACCACCCTTGCTTTCTCTGCCTGGCTGGTTCCTGTCTCCACTGGGAATCTCTGCCTCAAATTCTATTAAAGCGGTTGAGTCACTGCTAACTGGTGCTCTTCCATGCCATCCCTAGGAGGGGTGCGTCACTTGAGTGGGTTGAGTCACTGATGTGGTCTTCCTGTCCGGGTTGGCGCCCCCCTTGGGTTGTGCCGTGGGGCAGATATTTGTGGGCTATACTCGGCCTTGTCTCAGGATGGTAAATTGGTGGTTGAAGATATCCCTCTATACGTGTGGGTGGGGTTTGGCTCTGTCCGGGGGTATCTTCGGGTAGGGCCACAGTGTCTCCCGACCCCTCCTGTCTCAGCCTCCAGTATTTATGCTGCAATAGTTTGTGTTGGGGGGCTAACGTCAGTCTGTTATAATTGGAGTATTTCTCCTGTCTATCCTGTGTAAATGTAAGTGTGTGTTCTCTCTCTCTCTCTCGCTCTCTCTCTCTCTCTCTCTCTCTCTCTCTCTCTCTCTCTCTCTCTCTCTCTCTCTCATGCCTCAGGACTACCTGGCCTGATGCCTCCTTGCTGTCCCCAGTCTACCTGGTCGTGCTACTGTTTCAACTGTTCTGCCTGCGGGTATGGAACCCTGACCTGTTCACCGGACGTGCTACCTGTCCCAGGCCAGCTGTTTTCAACTCTCTAGAGACAGCGGTAGAGATACTCTCAATGATCGGCTATGAAAAGCCAACTGACATTTACTCCTGAGGTGCTGACATGTTGCACCCTCTACAACCACTGTGATTATTATTTGACCCTGCTGGTCATCTATGAACATTTTAACATCCTGGCCTTGTTCTGTTATAATCTCCACCCGGCACAGACAGAAGAAGACTGGCCACCCCTTATAGCCTGGTTCCTCTCTAGGTTTCGTCCAAGGTTTTGGCCTTTCTAGGTAGTTTTTCCTAGCCACCGTGCTTCTATACCTGCATTGCTTGCAGTTTGGGGTTTTAGGCTGGGTTTCTGTACAGCACTTTGTGACATCAGCTGATGTAAGTAGGGCTTTATAAATACATTAGATTGATTGATTGACAATGCTGACATTCACCACTATGCCATATCCAGGACCTGTTAACCCATATCACGTCAATGCTGTGACCTGACCTGATGTGACCTGACGTTCCCATTAAAAATCAACCGTCAGGGCATACAACATTGGGGTGATCCTCATTCTCCACTAAAAGTTTGTGTCCCTCTGTCATTGCCATCAACTACCGCCCCTCCCCATTCTTACACACACACACACACACACACACACACACACACACACACACACACACACACACACACACACACACACACACACACACACACACACACACACACACACACACACACACACACACACACACACACACACACACACCATGTCATGTCATTGCCTAAGAAGACCTTTGCGGGCGGTAGCACAATCCCACTTTAATGATCAGTTGTTGAGATTCAATTACAAGTCCTGTCAGAGGGGTTGGAGGGCCACGGATAGCGTGGCTACTGGCCCCTCTCTTCCTCCTTTCTCTTCTATGTTCTTTCCTCCTCTGCCTCCTGAGGTGTAATTATCAACGTGTCTGCCATGGGAGCCAGGGCTTAAGAGCATCAGGGACAGGTAGCAAGTACTCACAGTGCGTCACACTGACAGTTACTGCTCTTTTAAAGGGGAACACGCAGGAGAACATGTGTAGCCAGGGGTAGGAATCCACATGGAGAAGAGACAGCAGGAGGTTTGTTCTACTGTTCTACATGGTAGTGTCTGGGAGTCTGGGACTGGGAGTGTCCTTACTTTACAGCCACTGTCAGCATGGAGGTGGAATGGGGATTGAGAGTATATGCTTGTATGTGTTACGATCAGTGTGCACGTTTTTTGTGTGCATGTGGGTAATAGAGTGCCTGTGTGTGTGCATACGGCAGGGTAGCTTATTGGTTAGCGCATTGAACTAGTAACCAGAAGGTTTCAAGTTCAAACCCCTGAGCTGACAAGGTAGAAATCTGTTGTTCTGCCCCTGAACAAGCAGTTAACCCATTGTTCCTAGGCTGTCACTGAAAATAAGAATTTGTTCTTAACTGACTTGCCTAGTTAAATAAATATAAAATGTGTGTGTCTAAAATGCTGATCACACTGCTCAAGTCACGTGTGTGAGTGTTGACTAATACATTTAAACATACAGTTGAGGTTGGAAGTTTACAAACTCCTTAGCCATTTACATTTGAATCTAGGGGGCACTATTTTTATTTTTGGAAAAATAACGTTCCCAATGTAAACGGCCTATTTCTCAGGACCAGATGCTAGAATATGCATATAATTGACATCTTAGGATAGAAAACACTCTAAAGTTTCCAAAACTGTAAAGATATTGTCTGTGAGTATAACAGAACTGATATTTCAGGCGAAAGTCTGAGAAAGATCCAATCAGAAAGTGACTCTGATTTTGAAAGCTCTGTGTTCCTACGCATCCCTATTGACCATTGAAAGGGATATCAACCAGATTCCTTTTTTTATGGCTTCCCTAAGGTGTCTACAGCCTTTGGACATAGTTTCAGGTTTTTATTTTGAGGAATGAGCGTGAACGACCACATTGCGTAAGTGGAGAGGTGGGGGCTCTGAGTGATTTTTGCGCAAAAGAGAGAGTTGGCCATTGTTCCTCCCGGTCCTAGTGAAAAGCCAACTGTCCGGTTGATATATTATCAAAAAGATATTTGACAAACACCTTGAGGATTGATTATAATTTGCCATGTTTCTGTCGACATTATGGATATAATTTGTAATTTTTGTCTGCGTTGTCGTGACCGCTATTTCTGGTGGATTCCTGGGCATAATGCACCAAACTAAAGGAGGTATTTGGATATAAAAAATATCTTCATGGAACAAAAGGAATTTGCATTTGCTGTCTAACTGGGAGTCTCGTGAGTGAAACATCCGAAGATCAAAGGTAAACGGTTCATTTGATTTTCGTGACCAAGCTTTCTGATGCTAAGTGTACATAATGCTTTGTTAGGCTATCGATAAACTCACACAAACGTTTGTATTGCTTGTAAAGCATAATTTCAAAATCTGAGATGACAGGGTGATTAACAAAAGGCTAAGCTGTGTTTCGCTATATTTCACTTGTGATTTCATGAATATGAATATTTTCTAGTAATATTTTTGGACTGTTGCGCTATGCTATTCAGCGTTGCTGATGACAAATATACCGGATCCGGGATGGGTAGTTATACGAGGTTTTAAACTCAGTTTTTCACAATTTCTGACATTTCATCCAAGTAAAAGGTTCACCACTTTATTTAAAAAATGTGAAATGTCGGGAATATTAGTAGAGAGAATGATTTATTTCAGCTTTTATTTCTTTCATCACAATCCCAGTTGGCCAGAAGTTTACATACACTCAATTAGTATTTGGCAGCATTGCCTTTAAATTGTTTAACTTAGGTCAAATGTTTCGGGTTAGCCTTCCACAAGCTTCTCACAATAAGTTGACAGAGCTGGTGTAACTGAGTCAGGTTTGTTGGCCTCCTTGCTCGCACACGCTTTTTCAGTTCTTCCTACACATTTTCTATAGGATTGAGGTCAGGGCTTTGTAATGGCCACTCCAATACTCTGACTTTGTTGTCTTTAAGCCATTTTGCTACAATTTTGGAAGTATGCTTGGGTCATTGTCCATTTGGAAGACCCATTTGCGACCAAGCTTTAACTTCCTGTCTTGAGATGTTGCTTCAATATATACACATAATTTTCATTCCTCGTGATGCCATGTATTTTGTGAAGTGCACCAGTCCCTCCTGCAGCAAAGCACCTCCACAACATGATGCTGCCACCCCCGTGCTTCAAAGTTAGGATGGTGTTCTTCAGCTTGCAAGCCTCCCCCTTTTTCCTCCAAACATAACGGTGGTCATTGTGGCCAAGCAGTTCTATTTTTGTTTCATCAGACTAGAGGACATTTCTCCAAAAAGTATGATCTTTGTCCTCATGTGCAGTTACAAACCGTAGTCCGGCTTTATTAAGGCAGTTATGGAGCAGTGGCTTCTTCCTTGCTGAGCGGCCTCCAATTGACTCAAATTATGTCAATTAGCCTATCAGAAGCTTCCAAAGTCATGACATCATTTTCTAGAATTTTCCAAGCTGTTTAAAAGGCACAGTCAACTTAGTGTATGTAAATGTCTGACCTACTGGAACTGTGATACAGTGGATTATAAAATAAATAATCTGCCTGTCAACAATTTTGGGAAAAAGTCCTTGTGTGATGCACAAAGTTAATGTCCTAACCGACATGCCAATACTATAGTTTGTTAATTAGAAATATGTGGCGTGGTAGAAAAATGAGTTTAAATGAAAGTGTATGTAAACTTCCGACTTCAACTGTACATGTTATTCAATCTTTGCACCCATACTGCTCTCGAGCGTCTGAGTAGCCAGGCGCAAAAATAGAACTTGGTTCTATTTGTGACGTTTGATGCACCGCAAGACCCGCCTCTCCCATCTCCTCATTTGTTTTTAGGAGCATATTCCCATGTGCCATCTTCTCATTGTCTTTTTTAGGTGCATATTCTCATGTGGGTGATTGAAAGATTAACTGAGGTCCACATTCCAGTCCAGTTGGTAGTGGTAATGAACCTTAACGTTGGTTGCCAACTGCCATATAAAGTCCAAAGAAGAGGCCTGAAGGAGGAGAGATTACTAGAAACAAACTTTTACCCTTTTATCTGTGCATTGTAAATAGGAATGGTCCAAAATTCCTCCTGGCCGTTGTGTCGGTCTGATCCACAAGTAAAGAAAACTTTTGGTTGAGGTTATTGCTGCCAAAGGAGGGTCAACCAGTTATTAACCTGTTAAATCTATGGGGGCGCTATTTCATTTTTGGATTAAAAGACGTGCCCGTTTTAAGCTCAATATTTTGTCACAAAAAGATGCTCGACTATGCATATAATTGATAGCTTTGGAAAGAAAACACTCTGACGTTTCCAGAACTGCAAAGATATTGTCTGTGAGTGCCCCAGAACAGAAGCTACAGGCAAAACCAAGATGAAACTGCAACCAGGAAATGAGCAGGATTTTTGAGGCTCTGTTTTTCATTGTCTCCTTATATGGCTGTGAATGCGACAGGAATGAGCCTGCCCTATCTATCGTTTCCCCAAGGTGTCTGCAGCATTGTGACATATTTGTAGGCATATCATTGGAAGATTGACCATAAGAGACTACATTTGCCAGGTGTCCGCCCGGTGTCCTCCGTCGAAATTGGTGCGTCATCTTCAAGTCTTATTCCAAGGGATTCAGAGGAGAAAGGAGACTACCACGAACGATATATCAATGAAGAGATATGTGAAAAACACATTGAGGATTGATTCTAAACAGCGTTTGCAGTGTTTCAGTCGATATTATGGAGTTAATTTGGAAAACAGTTCACCGTTTTGATGACTGAATTTTCAGTTTTCTTTTGGTACCCAAACGTGATGTACAAAACGGAGCGATTTCTCCTACACAAAGAATCTTTCAGGAAAAACTGAACATTGGCTATGTTAACTGAGAGTCTTCTCATTGAAAACATCCGAAGTTCTTCAAAGGAAAATGATTTTATTTGAATCATTTTCTGTTTTTTGTGCAAATGTTGCCCGCTAAATGCTACGCTAAATGCTAAGCTAGCTATCACAAATGCTTGTTTTGCTATGGTTCAAAAGCATATTTTGAAAATCTGAGATGACAGTGTTGTTAAGAAAAGGCTAAGCTTGAGAGCTAGCACATTAATTTCATTTCATTTGCGATTTTCATAAATAGTTAACGTTACATTATGCTAATGAGCTTGAGGCTATAACTGGATACAGTTTTTTTTCATAGCCAAACGTGAACAAAACGGAGCGATTTGTCCTACACAAATAATATTTTTTTGAAAAACTGAACATTTGCTATCTAACTGAGAGTCTCCTCATTGAAAACATCTGAAGTCCTTCAAAGGTAAATGATTTTATTTGAATGATTTTCTTGTTTTTGTGAAAATGTTGCTGGCTGAATTCTAGGCTTATAGCTATGCTAGCTATCAACACTCTTACACAAATGCTTGTTTAGCTATGGTTGAAAAGCATATTTTGAAAATCTGAGATGACAGTGTTGTTAACAAAAGTCTAAGCTTGAGAGCAAATATATTTATTTCATTTCATTTGCGATTTTCTTGAATATTTAACGTTGCATTATGCTAATGAGCTTGAGGCTATAAATAGAATCCCGGATCCGGGATTGCTTGATGCAAGAAGTTAAATCCAAGGGTTCACATACTTTTCCCACCCTGCACTGTGAATGTTTACACGGTGTGTTCAATAAAGACATGAAAACGTACAATTGTTTGTGTGTTATTCATTTTAAGCAGACTGCATTTGTCTATTGTCGTGACCTAGATGAAGATCAGATCAAATTTGATGACCAAATTATGCAGAAATCCAGGTAATTCGAAAGGTTTCACATACTTTTTCTTGCAACTCAGTGTGAAAACAGGTACACATGTCCAAATGGGGGATATCCACTTTTAAATGGCGGAGTTGCTCTTTGCTCAAAAACAAACTTAAAGTAGGTTAAATGGGATTTATACACACCATTTCTTGACAAATCCTACTTAATCAAATAACTGTTTTACAAAACATCGATACAATAGGTGTAAGAAGTGTTCTTAGTAAATAATTACTGTTACCAGCACACCCATTAACGATACATTAAAATTAGCTCATTATCATTACCGAAACGGGCCTCAAAATTGCGTGGTTATGAGAAATGTGTGTTGGTAATGAAAGGCCCTTAGCTAAATGTACAAATCATTTGAGATGGCCATTATGAGTCAGCAAACAATTAACCACATCACTAAAGCCCATGCATGCCTGCATGTTGGTAATGTAATGTTTCTCTTACTTTTTCCCAATTTCATTCTGAAGGCAAATAATAAAATACACTTAATTCAATTGTGCTCACCTAAGGACTGCTCCTCTAGATGATGCATCATGGGTGAATAAAGTTTTTACCGGAAATTGAAAAGGTATTACGCTTATGAGTCAAGTCCCTGGGCTCTGTGTTTTTACGTAATAAATGTTATAGTAAACTTTAATATAAATGTTTTATGATTTATTGCTAAACTACAGCAACACATGTTGTGTTTAAGTTAAATGGTATGAAATGACCTGAGAATTTAATCCAGACGCATTTCGGGATTGAGCATTTTGAGTGAAAATGTACAAAATTTGAGCAAAATTTGTACGTATTATTGTATTCAAAATAAGACTCTTTGCCAAAAACGAGGCATCTTACTCTTCAGAATAATAGTTGATTTTAACTCAAAGCTAAATACACAGTTAAAACTTGTTTCATAAGAATAACCCATATCAGCACTTCACAAGAGGCCATCCCCACACTGCAGATTAGTGTGCTGTCAGCTAAATGGAAATGAGAGCTGAGCTCCAGATTAGAGATGCATTCTCTTGGGTTAGATTAGACTCAGGGAGCAGAGCCCAGACAATACGGTAGAATGCATAACAAGCAGCTCTCCACCACCACACCATGGGGGGCAAAATAGTGTACACCTGAACTTTGGTTGGAAATGAATATTTCAATATCGCATCGGTCAATATAGAGCTACCAGTGAATATCAAAGTAGAATGGTCAATAGGCGGCTTGGTTGTTTATCAACAAAACCGAAGCATATGCAACCACGGGGCAAAACAGATGGGGTTGGCTTAGACTGTTGACAACATATGATTTAGTCTCCAATGTTTATTGAAAACATAGATACATTTACACAACGAGCAAATGTAGATCGTTATAGTTGTTGGTTAGCTCGCAAATTTTTGCCATATTAGCATAGACTTGACATCAGTTAAAACACCTCAAATGTGGGGAATGTGGGGAATCGTAAGTGACTGTTTCAACTAGTTTCATCTCGTTCTTGATACCATGACTTGTTTTGAGATGTTTGGACGGATTTAAACAACTGTAACAATTTATCTGAGAGAGAACAAGTGGTCATTGTGCAATTGTATTTATGTTTTCAATAAACATTGGAGACGACATATAGTTTACATGTTGTCAACAATCTAAGCCAATCCCGTCTGTTTTTGAGCCGTAGTTGCGCACACGTTGGTTTTGTTGCTAAACCAACCCATCTATAGAGACTTGTTTAAAAGACTTCTGAATATGCCCTATGTTGCCCTCTTGTACAGTACGTATTGGTCTGCCTCTGCAAATATGTATGTCTCACTGGGTTGTACTTTTCTCTGTTGAGTATAGGTCTACCTTGTGTGTTATTGTGTCCTTGGTTAGTGACGTGGTGAGCTCAGGCTGCAATTTCTATTATTACATGTCTCCAGCAACACTGGAGATTTATCTGATAAGACCAAAGCATTGGTTCTGAAGAAATGCATCAGTTTTTTTTTTACCCTGAGAACATTATGTTTACTACATTCTATAAGCTGCCATGATGTAATTACTTAACAGGGAGAAAGATTTAAAGTTGCCTGCTACACAACACACATACACCTCTTGCATACGCACAAACATATGCCAGTAAATACCTACATTTATCCTTGAAAAACTATAATTTTCTTGAACAACAGAACAACTATTACTTTGACACAGTTGTGCATAATCAACGACCCAATTCAGAGTCAATACTGCTGTTATAACACTGAAACATGTTGCACTGTATTGTACATTGACAGAAAATGGATGCATCGTTATTTTAACAACAGTTATTATTCTGTGTAGCTACAGTACACTAAAGGATGACAGCTGTGTTTTTGGCCCACCTTGCCTATGACACACTGACATATTCCAATGCCACGCCCAAACCCAGGGAAGAGAACGGCAATATGCCAAGGAGAACAACAAAACATTGTTGCACTGGGGGAGAAAGAGAGAGAGGGGGGGCATGGCATTATGGCTGAGGACTGAGGATCTGGCAGGGACCAGTGAAGTGAAGGAGACATTCATCAGCTGAATCATCCCCAATTTTTTCACCCCCAAAAATAACATGCAGCATAAAGCGTAGCGTGCTACAGCAAGCCTGCAATTCAAACAACGTGATCAAAGATACTGTATGGTCTTGCCAGAATACCAAGTATGCAATGTATCTTTGGGTGATTATGAGTACACGTTGAGAAGTAAACACCTCAATGTGAGCTTGGACTGCCAAGTATTAAAGTCAGGAGGCCACACTGAAGAACAAATAACAATCAACTACTGTGGACAGGGGATGTGTGTTTGCAGAACTGAATCAATGTTTTTCTTATGAGATGGCTGTCCTACTGGTGGCCACACACAACAGATCCACGATAAAACTATTAACTAATGCAATCAACTTAATTAAGCACAAAGAAGCACTTAAAAGACATATGAAGCCCTACATCGTCACAGTCAAATTGTTATGCATCATTAAACACTTGGGATCATGTAAATAGCAACAATAGGCTTTACACAATGCAAAACATGATTCAACTTTTTAAGCTTGTACAAGATTTCTGTCAACATCTCCAAAATAATGTAACTCTTACTTGTTGTCACTGACTTTGCAAGATAAAACATGTTTTTTTGTTGTCACAGCATTTTAGATCTGTTTGGCTCACATTAATGCATTTGGGATATAGTTAAAGAGCAGAGTAAACTAAAGAAACATTAATGGATTTCAAAACATTTGAAGAGCATGGTAGGGGAGCATTAGCATTCAAATAACTGTAATCCAGTCATTGTGGGAACACATGCAGCTATTCAAACTAAGATGAAGTAAATTATTGGAATGTTGAGTCCATGTTGAGTTTGGCACAGGACTTTAATTCTAAGTTAGTTTTCAATTCCTTTTAAAAGTGTCAGTGTGAACTTTAGAATTTTGGATTTCTGAACAGTGCTTCGAATTTCTGGTTGATCTACACAACATTTGCTATCCAGTAATCCATTACTACAGATGGGACTGGCTCTGTGGGCTTTCACTGTGTGGTGTGGTTGTCAACACTCTAACATGGGAAAATCCAGAGTAGGAACTTGGTTCCCTGTTTTTTTACCTTGTCCATATAGGCTCTGGAACACACGCTTGGTCACAGTGAGCGGGTAGACAGCGTCTGGCTCCCACTGACTGACACACACAAACATACAAACACACTGCTCGCTGTAGAACCATGGCAGATGGACGCTCCGTGCTGAATCGGAGGCATACCGTGCCCATGTGACCCCAGCAGCCTGGGATCCGGAATGTGACTGCATGGCTCCAGAGGTAACACATACCACCTGGCTGCTTGGACCACAATTCTGGGCTGAACATAGACACCCGTCTTATCATACTCCTACGTTAACACTAGTGATGTAATCAGAACCTACAGAAAGGGAAAGAGGCCATGCCACTCTCTTACTTTTCAGTGTGTTGGCGTGTGTATGAGCGAGAGGGATTGCGTGAGAGTGTTTGTGTGTGTGTGTGTGTGTGTGTGTGTTTGCCCCATGTTTAAAATTAGATGTGGCATGACAGTGACATTTGCGAGCACATTTGTTATTGATCTCGCCTTTACTTAGGGCTGTGCGATATATCAAATAAATTTGATTAATTAAAATGCACGTTTTAGTGCGATGTTCCCAATGCTTGTATCGCAAGAATCTAAGTTTTATTTTTTGTTTGTTTTTGTGAGCGTTCTGTCTTTTTGGTCACGTCTCTTTCGCTCCTTCTGTGCTGTGTGCACTGTGTACCTTCTTACTCGCACACAGACATCAAGACCCTCTCCCTGCCACTCACAACAAAGACTAAATATAACTTCTTCCTCTATGACACTATTTGCATTTGAGGTTTGGTCAACGGAATCGGTCACATGAACATCGAGACGCTTAGAGACATTATTTTAATGTAATAGACGACAACTTAAACTATCTAATGATATCCTTTCAATTTCTCAACTCCCAAATTGTAGAAAATAGCAGAACCTACTGAAACGAGAGCATCAAAGAACATGCTGCGTAAAATGAAAGCTCCGTTTTTAATGCTCACATACCGCTAGTAGCAGTTAGCCACAGACTGTTATGTGCTAGCTGTCTAGTCTGTTTTATAAATGAGCATAAAAATATGCATTTATATAAGGAATAGGTAACTTGTTCTCATTCTGAGAAATAAGCATCTTCTTATCCAGGTAGGCCACTTGACTTCTATACCTAAACAAAGCGAACAGGTTATGTTGTTCAAACAGTTGGAGATGGACAGGAGAGACTATTCATAACAGTTCAACTGTTGTACCTTGTGAGCATGCAAAGACATCCAAGTTGGCTGGACTTGAAATATAAAGATTAGCTAACTACTCACTAGCAGGTGACCTTGTGCTTTAGAGAGTGTGTATGAGACCTGTGTTCATTTTCTATAATGCCTGCGGAATTACATTTGTGCCATGCCTGCTCCCGCTCTCCCTCTCTGGCGCTCGAGGGCGCCAGGCTGCCCTTCGTTACGCACACCTGTCACTATCATTACTCGCAGCAGCGCTCATTGGACTCACATGGACTCCTTCCCTTTGTTGATTGCCCCATCTATAACTGTCTGATCCCCCATTTGTTCCCTGTTTATGCATTAATGTCATTATGTGTTCTTGTCCAGACGCTGTCCTGTCCCATTCCATGTCCGTTGATAATTAAATGTTCACTCCCTGTACCTGCTCCTCGTCTCTACCAGCGTTGATTCTTATAGTTCATCATTATTAGTGGATGTGCATGTGCAGAGATCTGGTTAACAAAAAAAGGGCATTGTCAAAGAAAAAGCAGGTTAAACTGTTTTAATAAAATAATTAAATTATTACTTGGTCCTATGGTTGTGAAATAATTATATTTAGCATAGGTATAATTTGACATGCCCTGAATTCATTTGATTATTCCTGACTGTTTGAAATGCAGTGTATTGACCTTTAACTCTGCAACAAAGCTTATTTAGAGAAAAAGTTCTAAAAATATATTTTTGTTATATACCGTGAATCGCCCATAAGTTTGAAAAAATCTAGATTTTTAGGCCATATCGCCCGGCCCTAACTCTGCCACTGAAACAGCCTCTAGTCAGCATTAAATCCCTCTGGCTGTCGCTTTAACCAGGGAAGTAGCCGTGTTCCCGAAAGAGTCGTTCCGTGCCAGGAATATTCATGAAGCCCAAACAAGCATGCAGAAGGATAAGAACTCTGGGTAATCACTTAATCAACATGGAGGAGTGAAGAGTGAGTTCTGCGGACACCTTGAGGTCACTCCATGCATTGACATTCTGAAGGTAACGATTTGATATGTCAAGTGGCTTGTTTATTACATTATTGAAGGCTTTTTTGCTGCAGGTACAACAGTGGATTGGTCCTGTAAAGGGATTGACCTTGTATGTACTGTTGGAGGTTCATAATCTTATTCTAGGCATGTCCGGCAGCATGCTGATTATAACCCGAAATGCTACACAAAGGCATTTAAGACGTAGGAATTTTCTAAACAGAACCCTCTTTGTTACACGTGACCTTTTCTGAAACACCCCTGTGAATGTAGTGTTTTTTTAAACCCAGGTTATGGTCTGCCTTGATCAATAAAGGAGCAAAGCTGTCACTTTTTCTCTCCCATAACCACATTCCTTACTTAAAGATTTAGAAACATTTCCAAATGGCATTTAGCCGTTCAGCCACCAACACTTGCTGCCGAAAGGTCACATCCAAAACCACCACCCCGTCCCTCATTTTCTCCCTCCCTCACTCCATGTTTTCTTGTATAAACAAGCAGTATTCAGACTTCATGGCTTGAAGCTAACCTGCACCAAGTTAATCCACCACTTACAGCTAAGCCCGGTCACTGTAACAGCCCTACTCCCTGCCCTACACTCTCATCCTCCTATTAGAGTGGTGTACATGGAAAACCACAGGTAGGAACGCAATAGGAAACTTTTAGACAACGTGGACCCACATACTAACAGGGCATAGAGTAAATTAACTGTTGGCACTTTAGAGAGGTTGTAGTGCCCCAGGAATTGAGAGACGGCGTTCAATTTGACACAGTGGCACAGAAGATACATGGGGGAGGGTGGTGAAGAGGGAAAGGTTCAGAGTGTGCTGCTGGGATGTATTGGATGACCACCAGTGGCAATGGCAGGTGTTGCATGGGGGAGGCAGGTGTGGGAGAGGAGGTGGGGGTCAGGGGGAGTTAATTGAATGGCATCAGCAGACATTTATGCAGACAATATCTTTGATACCATCCACTCAGGGGCTTAGGAGCGACTCTGATATTTGAGGGGGGGGGGGAACATTTTGCTTTGAAAAACATGTTTTAAATGTTAATTTCTAGTGACTTTTGAGAAAAGGACACTGACAAATCTTAAGACTAAGGGGAGCCTTGCACAGATTTACCCTGGTACAGTCTTAGGGCCTTGGCCATTCATACTGTACTAAATACCAGTGTGACTGTTAATGTTGTTGTATTCAGTTAAACAACCATTTTGTACTCTCTCTTCTACTGTTTGATTCATTTCCTAGTATTTTTCTCAATTCCCCTATATCAGGTTGTTACTACTGCTGTAACCTAACGTAGCAGGCATAAAAGAAACGCCTGAAACAAGATCCCCTACATAATGCTCTTCACAAGAAGAAGAAAAAACTGCCAGGGGAGGTTCTCTTCTGCGTTATTCAACCAATCCAGTAAATGTGGAGGAGTTAAGATGGCGTGTCACGTTATTAACTTCCAAAAGTGGATGTCGAGTCACAGGCTCACTTTCCATTTCCCCTGAAAACCGGAACATCCTGTTGTTGGGGACTTGGCAGAGGCTACTACTGCTGCTCTATATACTGTAGGCCCACGCCTACGAAGCGGACAATCTTTTTGGTCAAAATGTATGGTGAAGTTCCAGGAGCTAAGGACTTTTCAAAATAAAAGTCCCTCAATGAATCTGTGCCCTTGCATCTACTCCCTTTCTGCTGTGTTTGTTGTCCCCGTTGATATGTGTTCCTTTGTGTGGTGGATTTGACAACATTAAGATCTGTCTCCTTGCTCCCATCATTCTTCCATTTTTAATACCGAAAGCATACATCCTCCCGTAATAAGATCAAACAGGGTATTCTCAAAATCTACAGTACAAAGAAACCTATATTTGACTGACTGGCTCTCCCATAAACACTTTCAATTTCCTTTCAAAAATATTGTAATTGGGTAGTCGGACAAAAACATCTAATTTCTTCCTCCAGTTGGCAGAGGGATAAGGTCAATACAGGCTCTTTTTATCCATCAGGTCATTCATAGAAAGGCTTTGACATGCAGTTAGTCACCATGAGCGTGAAAGGTTAGGTCCTTGGTTATTCAATGCTAAGGAGAGAGAGAAAAGGGAGAGAGAGAGGCAGGGTGAGCTAGAGAGAGAGGTGGGGAAAAACATACAGAGACAAGGATAGGGACAGAATGGGAGTGAGAGAGAGAGAAAGAGGGAGACCGAGCAAGAGAGAAAAGTGTGAGAGGCCCAGCTAACAACAAACATTCCTACACCTTTAGAGAATGTTTCCTTAAGAGTCTCATTAGGCCATTACTTAACATATTCATAGGAATATTCCAGTGTTGTGCAAGGACTGTTTCAGTCCCTTAACGTCAACCAGAACGTGGTTACCATGTTTTCCGAATATTCAATATTAATGTTTTCTGTTTGGTGTGACGTTGGTGTGATGCTTGGTGTGACATCCAGAAACTGGACACAGGAATATTACTTTAACCTGCCAATGAAACATGCCCAGAACATGAATATTGGCTGCCATGAGTACATGTAACAACATTCTGGGTAAGTTCTAATTGTCATTAAGGGAATGTTTTCCGAACTTTAAACGCTCAAACATGCTAAATAGGTCCTCATGAGATGTTTGATAACAAACTGTGCATAGAATGTTCCCCTAACTAATGGAAAACTGGACAGAAACATCAGGGAGACATTACAGGTAACAGACTCTCTCCCTAGAATTGTTAGCTGGGGAGAGAGTGAGCCGTCCAGATACTGTACATACATGAGCTCAGTCAACCTGTGTAAAAGCCAAATACCGCGCAAACCAATCCCCCGGGGGCCCCACAGCTCCTGCCACCTTGGCTTGAGGAAATGCCATTGCAAATTGAGATCGCTAACAGTTTTTACGCTGCTGACATTTCCCAACCTCCTTCACAAAGGTTAAGCTCATAGCTGAAGGCTCGAGTTGGGGATATGGACGGTTAGTTGGAGATTAAAACCTCTTAAATGTAACAAAAGATAATCTAAAATGTAGAGCCAGGAGAGTCGTAAACAATAACTAGTAATGCTGCATACTACAAGAAAATCTCACCTTTCTGGTAAAAAATTATTATAAATTGCTTAGGTGTAGTTACTTTTGAGGACACAAAAATATGAAAATGTGAACTATTTTCTATGATGTATTTCCTATTCAACAAAACTATTAATAATTAAATGATAAAACAACTATAATATTTCATCTTCCTTATAACTGTAAAATAGATATTTGTATGTTTAGTATTAGAGAAAATGTGCATATTTTCTAAAGGTCTCTCTTGATCAAAACATCTGCCCCCACCGCTGTGAACTTCATGCAGAGCTTTAGCTTGGCTTCCTGAACTCGTTAGGAACCTGCCTTTCATCTCATATTAATCTTGTCTGTCTAAAACTAACATAAAGGGTTTTTGTGTATGAAATATAATGAATTATTTAAGATTACTTTGATTGATGTAGCTATAAATCAATCTCTGGATGTGCTAGAGCGACAAAAACACTCTCTCCTGCTGCGCTACAATGTAAGGATTCCAGGCATGTGCTGTGGCATCGGGTTCAGCCAGGAGTCGATGGACAGTCGGAAGAGCAAATTAAATGGTAGTAGGGACATCCAAGCTTTAAGTGGTGTCAGATTACACATCCTATGTCACACATGCGGAAGAGTTACAGCACACTCCTGAGTCTATGAGAACCAGGGCTACCGTTCAATGCAAGCTATTTTAATCTGCGGTGTACAACAGATTGATTTATAAGTGGAAATGTCAAGCGGAACCGGTACCAGAACCACGCAGATCCTCTATACAGGGGACTTTACATCTACGAGGTTATTCTATGCAGGTACAGGTTTAGTACAGTATGTTCCATTGAGGGTACAAATCAAATGGAATATAAGAAGTTTGATGCAGAGTTCCTTCTTCACAAGCAGCAAGTAGGCAAACTATTGTTGACTGATTGTAGCTCTCATTTTAGGTTCGCATCAGAGATCAAAGAAACTATAACTGCTCCAAAGGCATCTTTTATGCACTCCTGCCTGATTAAACCTACCCACAGTAACCACACAGCTAATACACAATACAGTAGCTTCACATAGCAAATACAAACCAATGGATGACACCCAGGGCACTTGACTGAAACAGTATTAGATCCAGTATGCCTTAAAATTAGTTTTTTCCCCTACCGATCTACACAACCTTCTTCACATTTTCAAAGTAAAAAAAATAGAGAAAATATTTCAAGTTATTTAAACCTTAAAAATGAAGATGAATTGTTTGTGTTTGTCTTAAAACCCCAGAGTCAATACTTGGCGGAAGCCCCTTTTGCAGCCAATACAGTTGTGAATCATTTTGAATAAGATTCTATCACTCTCTTAGGGCAACATATATTCATTGCTCAGTACATTTGTTTGGGAGGCATTGATGGACAGTAATATTCAAAAATGTTCTCTATTTTCCAGCAGATACACTTCTGGACAATTCAGGAACACTCACCACCTCTTGGAAAGCCACTGTGGTGTGTCTGTCACGCCCTGACCTTAGTTATCTTAGTTTTCTTTATTATTTTGGTCAGGTCAGGGTGTGGCTAGGGTGGGTATGTTAGTTTTTGTATTGTCTAGGGGTTTCTGTATATCTAGGGTTTTTTGTATGTCTATGTATATGTCGGTCTATGGTGGCCTGAATTGGTTCCTAATCAGAGGCAGCTGTTTAACGTTGTCTCTAATTGGGGACCATATTTAGGTAGCCATATTCCCTGGGTATTTTGTGGGTTCTTGGTCTATGTTTAGTGGCCTGTTTGCACTACGCATATTAGCTTCACGGTTCTTTTTGATAGTTTGTTCAGTGTTCTTTATTTTAATTAAAGAAGAATGTACGCTTACCACGCTGCGCCTTGTCTCCTCCTTACGACGACAGTGACAGTGTCTTTGGTATTACAAATTGTATAATTGTCCTGCTGAAAATAAAACTATCCCAGGGTTAGGTTAACCTGGGCTCTTTCATATTTATTTTGACCCTGACAAGCATACCCATAACATGATGCTACCAGCAAAATACAAGGATCAACAACATTGACTTCACTCGACATTACTGGCCTGTATCACAAAGTAAAAATAAGAACCCTGTGTCATAAAAATCCCATCTAAATCATAATTTCTGTTTTCAACAAGGCTGAAAGGAGCCAAGCCCAGGTAAAAAGTTAGAGAAAAACATGCCTCTGTTTTCTGAAAGTTGGAGTTGTTTTTTTCAGCGGGAAGATTATGCAAATATTAATGCTAAAGACACAACAGAATGGCTTTCCAATAGGTCCAGTTTCAGTCCTGACTTTAATTTGCTTGAAAATCAGAGACAATGTTTGAATATTGCTGTCCATCAATGATTCCCAACCCAATGTACTAAGCTTGAGCAATTATGACAAAAACAATGGATATATGTTGCCCTAAGAGTTGTGCAAAGTTGGTAGAATCTATTCAAAACAATTCACCGCTGTAATGGCTCCCAAAGGTGCTTCCACCAAGTACTAACTCTGGGGTGTGAAGACATGTGCAATCAAGACATTTTTGTTATTTTTATTTCATTTGAAAGGTTTCTATAATTTTCTTTTACTTTGAAAATGTGGAGTGGGTTGTGTAGATCTATAGGGAAAAAAATGTGAAGACTGTGCAAGGGATGGGTAGATCTTTGGCACTGTACATACACACACGTAAGAAAACACACATGCATGCGAGACACACGTTACAACCACACACGCACACGCCACACAAACACGCACACAAACGCAATGTTATAAGAATGAAAAGGGCAAAGATAAGCAGGCACCCAACCACAAAGATGGACAATTTGTACATTTTGTTAAACAACAAGTTGATAGGATGCTGTTTCAAGGGTATTTTCTGATTCTGAAGAATGGGCTGTTAGCCATCAGGTATATCACAGAGGGTAATGAAATTTGTCACTCTCCAACAAAACCATCAGCAAAGTAATAGAGGCAAGGAGTTTCAATGTAAAACAGAGCCTACTAGGGGTACAGGAATCTATTAAAAGAAAGAGGGGAGAAAGAGGGGGAGAGTGTTACGTGGAAAAAAGGAGGAACAACAGAGTAAAGGTAAAATAGAGAGATAAAAAGAGAGAGCGAGAGCGAGAGTGAGAGCGAGAGAAATATAAAAACAAGAGTGTGAAATTGTGTGGGGGCGAGAGCAAGGGAGAGAGACTGGGTGAGAATTAAAGTAGATCTTTATCGGAATTCAATCAAGTAGAGTGGTCAAATGTGTGTTTAAGGGTATTTTCAAACAACGTGAACTGGATCCTTCACACCATGCAGACACCTATCAAAAGATGTCTTGCAGCTTGACACAGGGCTCAGTTATCGATCCTGATTGACCTTGCTGATATTTTCTAGCCACGACTGATAGAGATGCTGAGCAGGGCATGAGAAAGTCCCTCTCTGCTCCCTCTGCTGTGAGTTGTGACAGGACCCCAGGCAGGCCCATGAGGTGGCTGACAGAATTCCCGTGCTCTGCAAATGACTAAACAACAGGGATATAATGTCATGATCTTACAGCGAAATACATTGAAATAAATGTGCAGCGCTGTACAGTATTCTGCATCCTGCATTTGTCTAAACACCAGATGATTCCTCATAGCCCCGGGGAGCCACAGGGCGACATCATTTCCTACAATATGGATGAAACATGTGTTGAAGGTGGATTTATGTAAGCTTTTAGGCTGTTGTTCACACGTTGTTGATAGTGTTGTGAGAGTGGGCGGGGAGGTTGTTGAGATACCAATAGTTATAAATGAATATTACACATATTTCCATCTATTAATTTATCTGATTTGAATAAACCCAGTGACTCTGCCCTGCACCAGATACAACATGCATATTTGCCATATCAGTAAATGTCAGTGTACTGTAATGATGGTGACATGATGCTAGGCTTAACTCATCTGATCTGTTCACATCTGATCTGCTCAAAGGTAACACACACTTCTCCCCAAACTCCACTCAGCTGTATATAACAGATGTCTGCTGAAAGAATGGAGTGTCAGCTATGACACGGCACCTTGAGTTTGAAAACATCTCTTTTAGTTACTGAACTACAGTAAGTGAAGTGGATTTACACCCCGTAACGGAATTAAGGTAATGGATTTACATCATGGGTCTCTGATCTGTACTACACAGAAATAAATAATTATGGATATGAATGTAATTTTCCTCATGTTTCACGAGTTTGGACATCACAGCGCAGCACAGCAGATCACGGTAGAGTACAGTACAGTACAATACAGAACAGTAGAGTATGGTAGACTAGATTAGAGTTCAGTAGAGTAGGGTATAGTAGATTAGAGTTCAGTAGAGTAGAGCAAAGTAAAGTAAGGTAGAGTAGATTAGAGTTCAGTAGAGCAGAGTACAGTACAGTACAATACAGCAGAGTAGGGTAGGGCAGAGTAGAGTAGATTAGAGCAGAGTAGGGTAGAGTAGAGTTCAGCAGAGTAGAGTAGAGCAGAGTAGGGTAGAGTACAATAGAGTAGGGTAGAGCTGAGGAGAGTAGAGTAGAGTAGAGTAGAGTAGGTTCAAGTACAGTAGACAACAGTAGGGTAGAGTTCAGTAGAGAAGAGTAGAGTAGGGTACAGTACAGTACATTAAAGTGCAGTAGAGTACAATAGAGTAGGGTGTAGTAGAGTATGGTATAGTAGAGTAGGGTAGAGTGCAGTAGAGGTAAGTACAGTCCATTAGAGAAGGGTAAAGTAGAGCAGACTACAGTAGAGTGCAGTACAGTAGAGTACAGAAGAGTTGGGTAGAGTAGAGTTCAGTAGAGTAGTGGCTAGAAGTTTTTTCTAACCACCGTGCTTCTATATCTGCATTGCTAGCTGTTTGGGGTTCAAGGCGGGGTCTCTGTATAGCACCTTGTGACATCGGCTGATGTAAAAAGGGCTTTATAAATACATTTGATTGATTTATTGATTGATTGATTGATGACAGTACATCAGGACCAATGTGAGGAGTATTATGACAATGAAACAGAGACTGATATTATGGGGGACACCTTTTCCAATGCTCAAACTCCATCAAGGGGAAGCTTTAGTCTCACACAGAATCATCACATCAGCAACAACAGCAACAGTATCTCGACCAAGCCAGGGACGTCAGCTCACTGGTCTCTCTGTTGCTTGGGACAAAGTGTTCGCAGGATCATGTCCCCAAACATCAACAAATGAAGTAAATGTCTGAAATACTACTACAAATTTTTTGCTCACACACAATGGAAATGTGATTCAGTGGCAAGTGTGTGTTTGCTGGTGGGAAGTGATATTTTGGACAACCCCCAACTATCCAGATGGCAGTCAAATCAAAATCAATCAACTCACAATTTATTTTTCAGATGCTTCATAAATAACAGGTGTAGACTAACAGTGAAATGCTTACTTAATGCCCTCCTGACAATACACAAAAAAGTAAGATTAATAATAGAGAACACAAGGAATGAAAATGCAAAGACTAACGATAACGTGGCTGTACAGGGTACCAGTACCAAGTTGAGGTGCAGGGGTACGAGGTAATTGAGGTAGGTAGGGTGAAAGTGACTAGACAACAAATGATAAGCATTTGCAGCAGCATATTTGTATTTTTGGTATTTATTAAGGATCCCCATTAACTATTGCCAAGGTAGCAGCTACTCTTCAAAGGGTTCCAGCAACATTAAGTCAGTTATATACAATTCAAAATATAACATGACAGTACATGTCATAACAATTTTCATAATACATTAAGTGTGCACTCAGGCCACTACTCTATTACTACATATCTACAATACAAAATCCATGTGTATGTGTGTGTAGAGTGCGTGTGTATGTGATCAGCTCCTTTATCTTGCTGATGTTGAGGGAAAGGTTGTTGTCCTGGCACCAAACTGCCAGGTCACTGACCTCTTCCATCTAAGCGATCTCATCATCGATCAGGCCTAATACCAACGGGTCGTCAGTAAATGTAAGGATTCTGATGGAGTCGTGCACGCCCATGCAGTCGTGGGTGAACGGGGTGTACAGGAGGGGACTAAGCACGCACCCTTGAGATGTCCCCGTGTTGAGGTTCAGAGTGGCAGACGTGTCGTAGCCTACCCTCACCACCTGGGGGTGACCCATCAGGAAGTCCAGGATCTATTTGCAGAGGGAGGTGTTCAGTCTCAGGGTCTTGAGTAGGGTATAGTGATGTGTTGAGCTTGGAGAACAATATGGTGTTGAACGCTGAGCTGTAGTCAATAAACAACATTCTCACATAGGTATTCCTCTTATCCAGGTGGGAGAGGGCAGTGTGCATTGCAAAACAGATTGCGTAATCTGTAGCTCTGTTGGGGCGGTAGGCGAATTGGAGTAGGTCCAAGGGTTCTGGGTTGATGATGTTGATCTGAGCCATGATGAGCCTTTCAAAGCATTTCATGGCTACAGATGTGAGTGCTTCAGGGCGATAGTCACATCTGAAGCAGCAGATCTGGTAACTGGTAACGGCCTTATATAAGAGGGCAGTGACACAAGAGGGACGAGCAGAGACAAAGGGATATGTGACAGGGGCTTCATCAGCCAAGGAGGAGGGAGGTACTACAGTGAAGAGTATCCAGGATAATATATCCTCCCCCTCCCTCTACCTCTGTTTACCTCTCATAGCAGCCATCCTATACCGTTAGCAGCAAGGGAAAAGCTATGGTGCTCCATAGAGACACCAAGTACTCATAAAGGATTGAATCAACACAGTCAACATTGTTTACTTTGAATTCATTTAAAAAAATGTGTACCTATCTATTTGAGAGCCTCTCTGTTTCAATAAATGCTGAAGTGGGAGACCAATACTCCGGCTGCAAAGAAAAACAATTTCCTTTTAATACTTATATTTAGTTATGAATGTGGCCAACTGTTCTCCAAGGAGAGGAAGGCTATATTGAAAAATGCATTTGCATTTGAGTCTGTGTAAACACATATTTTAGTGCTGCTCACCTGCCTGCTATTTATTTAGTTATAAACAATAAGTGGGGCTCTACATTTGCACCAAGGGCCAAGAGAGGAGAGCAGAGGAGGGGATTTGAAGACAAAAGCATGTAATGGGATGCGTACTGGCAGCAGAGAAGTCAGGCGCAGGGGAGTGAAAACTGATTTACAACAGTGTCATTTAAAAAAACAGAACCACTGTAAACAGAACAATCAATGAATGGGTCAAACAAAAACCAGCATCCACCAGCATAACGTACACAAGCACTACAATAAACAATTCCGGATAAGGACATGGGGGGAACAGAGGGTTAAATACACAACATGGAATTGATGGAATTGAAACCAGGTGTGAGGGAAGACAAAAAAAACAATGGAAAATTAAAAGTGGATCGGCGATGGCTAGAGGGCCGTTGACGTCGATCGCCGAACGCCGCCCGAACTAGGAGAGCAATTGTGCTTGATTAGACATGAGTGAGAGGGAATACCATCTATGATGGAAACCTTAAAAAAACTCAATGTGCAATCAGCGTCATTCTTGTTTTGGGTGGTTGGGAAAATGTAAGTGTAGCCTTCAAGTGTAAATTTAACCTTTATAAAACCAGGCAAGTCTGTTAAGAACAAATTCTTATTTACAATTACAGTATTCCGGGGAACAGTGGGTTAACTGCCTTGTTCAGGAGCAGAACGACAGATTTTAACCTTGTCAGCTCGGGGATCTGATCCAGAAACCTTTCAGTTACTGTCCCAACACTCTAACCACCATCTTATCTCAGTAGCACAGTCTATGAAACTCTTTAGTGTCTTCTCTCCCCATGATTGAGAAGTGCTTTTGTGGCCTGCCCAAGTGGGTTACCCTTACGACAGTGAATGTGTGTGGGTATGTGTATAGCCTGTGTAATACAGAACCATGTTCTTTATCCCCACTCTGTTAGTGAAGCGTCATAGCTTCTCTATGGCACAGCTATGGGCTTGGCAAGCCATCTGAAGGGGATCAAAAAGAGGGGTCAGCACGGGTCAGTTGTGAATGCGCCGATCGGATGCCCATGGCTCTGTCAGAACCAACTCAGCCAACTTACCCTTACCACGAGCTGGCTACACTGGGCTGAGGGGACTGACGCCACAGCCAACGGAGACATCATTAGCGACCATAAATGTTCCACACTGAGAAGACACGACCACCTCAGGCAGAAACACTGTTAGAGTACCACTGGTACCAGCCAGCCAGCTCTCCGGGGTAGACAGACTTTAGACTGAGACGGGAATTATCTGATGTGGAAGATTTTTGTTTTACCTTTCTAATATAAAAAAAGAGTGTTGGGAAAGTAGGACAGAGACCTTAAAATCAATGGCAGATTTTTCCTTTATTTGCTCGGTAACTCCTGCAGCAGACTGTGAAGTCAGTGTCAATATGGCAGAGTGTGTGCCAAGTTGCTCCGAGGTTACTCACGTTGCCATACCTCCAAATTCACGTCATTGTCACTCCTCCCTTGGAGGTCTGGAGAAGTTTGTATTGCAAAAATGGTTTATGGTACCTCACTGTTTTCCAACATTTTGTAGAAAGATGTTCTGTATACTAGCTGGTTTGCAACATTTCAGAAAAGTGGAAGACTATGGAAGAAAAATGTTATTCTGTTTTGCCAGAAGAGTGCTTTATACACAAAATAGAGTCGATGAAGGCATTACAACTCCTATGCTTGAACAGAAGTTTTTGCGTGTCTACCCTGACTATGGTAAAAGTTAAGTGTATCAAGTGTGGCCGACAGTGTGCGATTTATTGAAATTAAAGTGGAGAAATCAATGGTGATACTAGTTTCTCCTCTGATATCAATAATCGAGGATCTGGTTCACAAAGAATTGCTGGATCATCCGTGGGTCAAAGTTAAATGCTGGATGAGAAAATTGCCAAGAGTGAAATCACGATTGTCTTCGGGACTGAAACTTTTGTTGGATTAGAGAGATGGCGATGCCTACATCCAAAGTCATTGTTCCACGAGCGTCTCATTGCAATGACTGTCAATGAGGTCCACACCGTGGTTCAATGGTGAGTTATTTGTGCTGAACTAAAATGTGTTTTGAGCATCTTTTTGGCTAAGTTGACTGAAACTGTCAGAGATATAGGGAGAGAGAGGGGGTACGACTACGTGGGGACAGAGTGAGAAGCTAGAAGGGGTGAGGGGCATGCCATGCGTTTTTATTGCCATGTGTGTATATCAACATTTTTGTCATTTAGCAGATGCTAAAGCGATTAACAGGAGCAATAAAGGTTAAGTGTCTTTCTCAAGGGCACATAGGCAGATTTTTTCACCTTGTTGGCTCGGGATTCAAAGCAGTAACCTTCCGTTTACTGTCCCAACGCTGTAACTGCTAGGCTACCTGTTAATTGCCCTTATATGATTTTATATGCACTGGTATTATTTGACTTGTAAAACAAGTGTCTGATGTGTGAAATCTGCAAATTATTTGATGAGTTGTGTTCCTGTGCATTTTAGTATTTAATTATTTGAAAAATTATGTTGGACCTACTCTCAAAATGTCACTCCTTTAAATTAACATAAAGGCCACGCTCTACCTTCAACATGACAATGTTGTCTTTGGACCAGTATTGTTTAATGCATAATTAATGCTTATTTTGTTGTTTTATCCCATTTCCTCTAAAGGGGTAAGGCACAGGGGAAGGAGGCTGCTTTGTCGGTTGTGGTTGGGAATTGTTGTTGAGCTGCGGTCACTCCTACCAGTTCCAGTTCCTGTATTGGATATCACAACTACAGCAACCAAGGCTACAAGGAAGAGCATAATGAAGAACCCGAGCATGCAACAGTGTGAGGTGATGAAACGTCCTGACAGGGACAATGTCAGACTAGTGGTAAAGAGGATGTCCTCTGACTCTGTAGAGACGTTTTCATGGTTGCTCACAGAGTTGGAGTCAAAGGGGACTGAGAACCCAAGGACTGTCATATACTGTAAGAGAACTGAATACTGTTCTTTGCTGTACAACAAGGTTTTTCAGCATTTCCTTGGGGAGAAATCTGTGCAGCCAGCAGGAGCAGAGGACAAACTGGAAAACAGGCTTTTCGACATGTACCACACAGAGACACCTGAGCACATAAAGCGGCACATCATAGCAGCCATGAAAGATGAGTAATCTAATTTCAGATTTGTGATGGCTACTTCAGCACTGGGAATGGGGGTAGACTTTAATCCTTCAGAGTCTATTGACACACCTGTGTGCCAATCTGAGTTACATTTAAAAAATCCCCATCCAAATCTGTCAGTTTAAGCTAGAGATATACAGTTGAAGTCGGAAGTTTTCGTACACTTAGGTTGGAGTCATTAAGGCTTGTTATTCAACCACTCCACACATTTCTTGTTTAACAAACTGTAGTTTTGGCAAGTCAGTTACGACATCTACTTTCTGCATGACACAAGTCATTTTTCCAACAATTGTTTACAGACAGATTATTTCACTTATAATTCACTGTATCACAATTCCAGTGGGTAAGAAGTTTACATACACTAAGTTGACTGTCTTCAAACTGCTTGGAAAATTCCAGAAAATTATGTCATAGCTTCAGAAGCTACTGATAGGCTAATTGACATCATTTGAGTCAATTGGAGTTGTACCTGTGGATGTATTTCAAGGACTACCTTCAAACTCATTGACCCTTTGCTTGACAACATGGGAAAATCAAAAGAAATCAGCCAAGACCTCAAACAAAATTGTACACCTCCACAAGTCTGGTTCATCTTTGGGAGCAATTTCCAAATGCCTGAAGGTAACGCGTTCATCTGGACAAACAATACTACACAAGTATAAACACCATGGGACCACGGGACCACGCAGCCGTTATACCGATCAGGAAGGAGACCTGTTCTGTCTCCTAGAGATGAACGTACTTTGGTGTGAAAGTGCAAATCAATTCCAGAACAACAGCAAAGGACCTTGTGAAGATGCTGGAGGAAACAGGTGTGATGTGACCATCTTTGATGACGAGGTCCAACAACCAAGACTTCTGTCAGGCGTTTGGAAATGTGTTGTCGTGACCGCAATTTCCGGTCGATTTCTCAGCCAAACGTGAAGAACTAACAGAGTTATTTCGGCTACAAAAATAATATTTTGGGAAAAATGGAACATTTGATATCTAACTGGGAGTCTTTTGAGTGAAAACATCCGAAGCTCATCAAAGGTAAATTTGATTGCTTTTCTGATTTGTGACCAGGTTGCCTGCTGCTAGCTAGGCATAATGCTATGCTAGGCTATCGATAAACTTACACAAATGCTTATCTTGCTTTGGCTGTAAAGAATATTTTCAAAATCTGAGATGACAGGGTGATTAACAAAAGGCTAAGCTGTGTTTCAATATATTTTACTTGTGATTTCATGAATATTTTCAAGTAATATTTATGTCCGTTGCTTTATGATAATTAGTGTCAGTTGATGACAACGCTCCCGGATCCGGGATGGGTAGTTATTAACAAGACATTTGTGGAGTGGTTTTAATTACTCCAACCTAATTTTAAGTAAACTTCCAACTTCAACTGTACATAATACCTCAACTAACCTGTGCCTCCACATACGGACTCTGAATCGGTACCCCCACAGTATATACTAGTCTCGCTATTGTTATTTTAATGCTGCTATTTAGTTACTTTTATCTCTTATTCTTATCTGTATTTTTTGGTTAGGGGCTCGTAAGTAAGCATTTTACGAAGGTCCACACCTGTTGTCTTCGGTGCATGTGACAAATAAAATTATAACTTAAATTTCGAGCCTAGTTGGGTTAGCAACAGAAAACGTCAAGCAACCTTTCCGCTAGCCATGATTGACTGAGATACTGAGTGGACTGGACATGCCGAGAGATGAGTTTGGATTGGTCTGCCATATAGCTTGCTTCTGTCTATTTGAGCTGATTAGTATGTCTAGGTAATCCTGTCGAATGCAGCTTTTATTATGTATCTCATAGTAAAACTGCATAAGCCCAACGTCAAGTGAAAGTGTACTGTTAGCTAGCTAACGTTAGCTGGCTGGTGCACTAGCTAACATTATGTGTATGCTCTCCACTTTCTGGAGGACCAAGTTTTGAAATCAGTGGAATTTGAGTATGACTGCTAAGTTGATGGAGAAAACACCGTCTCCAGATTACATCTTCAAACTAAGGACAACCATGGCATCCGAAGGAAGACGTGTCTATCGATGACACTAAATACCTTTTCAGACATTACGCATTTTAAATTTTGAAAGAAAGTGGTTTCATTTCAAGTTAAAGTGTACTGTTAGCTAGCTAACATTAGCTGGCTGGTTCGCTAGCTAACATTACATGTATCATATTATTCGTATCTCGGACCCATTTGCTTGATTATTTATAGCCTAATGTTAGCTAGCTGGTTGGTTAGCTACCTGCAGATCCATGCAGGGTAGTTACGTCATGAGTTGGGATTATGGTTCATTGTTTCCCTAGCTAGCTAGCTACATGTCGTAACAAAACATCTCATCTGAGTGTGCCAGAGCGCGGAATAACTAATGAATTTACGAATGGACATATTCAACAGGGGTTGAAAGGTGTCAGTAAACATCGGCAAAAAGGCATAATTCAATTGTTGCCAGCAGCACAGTTCCAGTCACCAACGCCAACTGAAATCATGAAAACAGCCTAACCAGCTCTGCTAGGGCAACTAAAATGGTCAGTGGAGTGTTTTATCATTATGTGTCTGGAAGTAGCTAGCCAATGTTAGCCAGTTATCTTGGGTGCTTGACTGCCGTTGTGAGGCCAGAATGCTCGGATCAACCCTATTCCTTGGCCAGGGTGTCCAGTGTCCGCTCAGAACGTTCCGGGAGCGAAAAGCTCTGAATTTATGAACGGACAATCTGACAGCACAGTTGCAGTCACCAACGCTCTGGATAACATAACAGCCTAACCAGCTCTGCTAGGATGAGTAATATTCAATGACATGTTCACTCATTTGTTTTGGGAAATAGCTAGCAAATTATCTTGGGTGCCTGACTGCTTTTTAAAATAATTGTTCAATTATTATTATGAGCAAAACAAATCTGAAATATACAAGAGTACATTAACCTAACAGACAGGGGTATTACATATCTAGATACATTTTCAATATTAATCGTACATATTGCTTTTTAGTTTTTTCACTTACTGATAATTTAAAAACAGTATTTCAATTCTATTTCAATCAATGTGAAGAGGGGTTTGTTTACGCCCACTTCCTTTCATGGATGAAAAAACAATATTAAAATTAAGTTTAAATCAGGGTCCATATAATTTGGATCAAAATACAACATCATATCAGTCTTTTAAATTTACATTAATAGTAGATTATTTTAAAATAGAGTCTTCTGACATAACAACAGTCCCAAAATAAATGGTCAAAAGTCTCTGGGTCACAATCAGTAGTATTACCAAACCATTCAGAACCCATTTTCAAAAGTGAGTCTACAAGGTTATCAACATTCAAAGCAAAATTACTTTCCCATTGTTCCTCAGATGTATTGTATGATACATAATTTTGTCTCCCCGAGTCTCTACTTCTACCGATTTGAGCCGGTCGATCACATTTGATCATTGTTCAGTTTAGAGGGCTAGACCTGGGCACTGTTAAGCTGCCCTGATGATTGTAAACTGTGGCAAAGACATTCAAAACCTATTAAATCAATGCAGCAAACATATATACTGTAGACACAAAATATATTTTATAAAGAACAGCTACTCAGAGTTGCCATGTAGAACACCACACTGTGTGCATACTATTCCAGCACCGCTGAGATGAAATGTCTCTCTTCAGATCCAGGGGATGGGCTATCAGGAAGAGCTCTTACCCCACACATACAGATAATTGTAAGGTCCCTCAGTCGAGCAGTGCATTTCCAATGCAGATTAAACCACAAAGACCAGGAAAGTTTTCCAAATGCCTCGCAAAGAAGGGCACCTATTGGTAGATTGGTAAAACATGAGAAAAAAAGCAGACATTGGAATATTCTGTTGAGCATGGTGAAGTTATTAATTACACTTTGGATGGTGTTCCATAGAGAACAGTCTTGGGTGGCTAGAGTCTTTGACAATGGTTGTCTAGCAATGATCACCAACCAACTTGATAGAGCTTGAAGAATTTTGAAAATAAGAAAACGGGCAAATGTTGCGCAGTCCAGGTAGAGTATGGAAAGACTTACCCAGAAAGTCTCACAGCTGTAATTGCAGTTAAAGTTCATTGTAACATGTATTGAATACTTATCTAATCAAGATATTGGTGTTATATTTTTCTTTATTATTTTACAATGTTAGCTTTTTTTATTCTACTTTGACATTAGTGTATTTTGTGTAGATCATTGTCAAAGAATGACCATTAAATCATTTTTAATGTGGAAAAAGTCAAGGGGGGGTGAATACTTTCTGAAGGCACTGTACATACCATTCGATCATCGTTGAGTTGGTTGTGTTGTCAGGACAAGCTACACCCCCTACAGTCTGGACCTGAACACTCTCCATATCCCTCTTCCACTGGAGGCATTTCTCATCCCATGACTCGCCAATCTGTTTAAATGTTGTCATTGTACTGTTCCTGGACACACATACACACTGAGCCTGGATTGTCAGTCAAAAGATCTTATTTTGGCCCAAACATGATGCATGAAAAGTCTTTCAGTGCTGAGGGACTGGTGTGTCACAGTATTGTGTCCACATTTTTGTGTCCACATTTTACTTATCCTCTACACTCCTCAGAAACAGTATTATGTGCGTGCTTGATAAAACTTGTGACAAACCAGGAACTTGCATCAAATATTTTGGTTTTTCACTGGGCCGATTAACTTGGAGACATATACCTATTCTTTCCAAAGGACCTCTAAGTATCTGTGACTTTGTTCGAGAAGGAGTTATAACCGTACTTTAACACTGTTATCTGAGACTGTCATCATGCAACACATTTACAATGATAAACTTTGTGTACAGTATGTGCACATAAAATGGGCTTCATGAGTTTCTTCATTGTCAAGGGAAAAAAACTATGTATAAATTAAAGGCTACAGTTGTCACTATGATCAACTGAGGATATGATTAAATATAGCCTACAAATGTGAGCCTGGAGGACTTGTGCAACACTGTTTTCAATCTATATTTAAAAAATATTTATATTTTAACCTTTATTTAACCAGGAAGGGCTCATTGAGATTTAAAATCTCTTTTTCAAGAAAGTCCTGGCCAAGATAGGCAGCACCACGTCATTAAAAAAAATACAGACAAACAACATGAAAAACTACAATAATCTAGTAAAAACCATAGAATTCACAAGAAAGAGTACAACAAAATCAAAACATGATAAGGCTTTGAAGACTGTAATGATTAATACTGGGATAGTAAACAAACAATCAAGCAAAAGTTAACCTGTAGCTGCATGGCCTATTGCATTGACACGTTACCTGTAGATTGCTATGTTGTTTGAAGGTAGAAAGCTTACTTTAACTATGTGGTGATAACTTTTGTTGTTGTCACCTACAGCCGATGATGCAGCAAAAATCGGTGCTTGTAGCAGTTGAATTCCTATATATGGCGGGTGGTCATCTGCCTCTGGAGCTGGGGCTGGGTTCCTGAATAAGCCTTGTCTCGCCGAACTCTCTGTGCTTTCCTGAACAGACACTCTTTTGGTACTTCTCAAGACAGCCGCCGCACGTCTTTTCATTCTAACTCTATAATTTGTTCTTTCTCTCACAAAACAGCCGGTTCTTTCCATGTCACTGGTACTGCTTTTATATTTCAGCAGAAGATTGCGATAGGAGCCACATACTGCTTTTGAAAACCCCATCACTCAGCGTGACAGGTCCCATCTCTTCTAATGCCAGCGTGTAGTCAGGTCGCCAGTTTGCCTTGCAAAAGGTTATGTTTATTCCTGTTACAGTCTTATGGTTCACCACAAACAACATACCCTAACCGCATACCCTTAGTGAGCACCTTCGGTGCTCTGCCCAAGCAAGGCATTTGATTGGATTTGAAGTGTTGTGAGGCGTCACTGATTTACACCGGGTTCCCACCACTTTTTAGCAGATTGTGTCATTGACTTCCCCGGGCTTCCTGTTTTAGGGAAGCCTGGTTCTCGACTTCAAGGTTAACATCACCGCCACATGCTGTAGTTGTAAACATGTCAAACTCTCACAATATTTCACTTCGGTACAAATGTTAGCTTTTCCAACAACATCAGACTCCTTTTCCTCAAGGCACCTGGAGCACACAGAGACTAGGGTGTCCAATCAAAAACAAATATTTTGACCAATAGGTAAAATAATATGTTGTGTAAATACTCCTCTAAGAAAACCAAATGTCTTAACCTCATGTCTCTATCATAATCAGTTCAAAGTCTATTTAAGTTTTACCATTGTAGAATGGCAACAATTAGGGTAACTAAATCAATGGAGGCCAGAGGGGGGAAAAAGGAAAATAGCATTGCATCAGCTAACTGTAGGCTGGATTTTGTGTGTCACTACCTGATCTGTTTCACCTGATCTGTTTCACCTGATCTGTTTCACCTGATCTGTTTCACCTGATCTGTTTCACCTGATCTGTTTCACCTGTCTTTGTGCTTGTCTCCACCCCCTTCCAGGTGTCGCCCATCTTCCCCATTATCCCTTGTGTATTTATACTGTTTGTCTGTTGCCTGTTTGGCTTGTCATGTCAGATCTTACCAGCGGTCTTTCCCTGTTGCTCTAGTTCTGTTTCCTAGTGTTACGGATACCAGTATCCTGTGTGTGTGTTTTCTCTCCTTCTCCCCTCACAGGTGAAAATCATCACTCCCCAATCAGTCAACAATCAATCATCAATCAGAAGACACACCTCCTCCTGTTTCCTATCCAATCACAGTTCCTTTCCCTTGGTTTAAAAACCCTGTCAGTTGTTTGCTCTAGAGCGCAATCTCTAAGTAAATGCCATGTCTGTAGGTCTCTGTGGTTCACGCTCTTGTTGTGTATTAACCTCGCGTTTTGTTTGAGCACCGCCATAGCACTTTGTCATCACCTGTGAGTATTGTTATGGTGTTTGTGTTTGCTTGCTGGTATGAAAAGGGGAAACCAAGACAAGTCGCCCATGGGCATACACTACCCGTAGGTAGACTTTGTTAAATACACTAGTTAGAACTGGGCGGACCACCCACTGTATTTTTGGTTAGTTAGCTGTTAAAGTAGGCTAGTCTAGCTTAGGGGTGTTTTTGAGTACTTATTGTTTCTTTCCTTGGGTCCAGCTCAGCCCCTTTTCCTGCTCCCCTCATTACCGTATGTTTTCAAATAAACCTTGAGTTTGACGGTAGATTTCAGTTGTCCTGGTTATTTCGTTCACACTTTTGCTTTGTCACTATTATAATTTGCATGAGTTATGTTACGGGTCCCATTACCATCCCCCCCCCCCCTAGACTGTTGGGCCAAAAGGGATCCGTAACACCTAGTTTTTCTAATTTCTGACCATTCTCCCTGCCCTGAGCCTGCCTGTTGTCCTGTACCTGCCTGACTCAGACCTGACTATGAACCTCTGCATGCGCTGACCCCGAGCCTGCCTGCCATCCTGTACCTGCCTGACTCTGACCTGATACAAACCTCTAACCTGCCCTCAATCTGCCCTTTGCCAGCCCTGTGTTTATAATAAATTATCTGAGAACTGTACTATTTGCCTCCTGTGTCTGCATCTGTGTCATATCCTGAGTCATGAAAGTGTGAGAAATAAGACTTACAGGGTCACTGTTGAACTCGTCATCTTTCTTCTCGAATCCAGATGACATAAAAGAATAGAGGTAAGATGTACATCAATTGAGACATAACAGTATATTCATATTTTAGTATAAACCTTTCATATTAATGCAAATTTCCATTTCTCTTGAAGATTTCTGACAAAAATAAGCGTATCTCTGAAATGTCAACGGAGCAGAGCGTACCGTACCCTTTTTTATTTTCAAAGCCTTTTCTATTTCATTCAGCTCGTGTCATTCAAATTTTTCTGTTTGCGACCAACAGAAACAACTTTGCAGACGACCACCACAATCCTGGGTAAAAGTTGCTGTGAGAAAAATGGGAATGGGGGATGGGCATGTGGGTGGGATGGCAAGGGCTCAAGGGCAATCAAAGGGATTTGTGTATTTGCATTCAATTGTGCTTTAAAGATGCACTATGCAGATATCGCTCCACCATTTCCTGGTTGCTAAAATTCAAATAGTTTGACAAGTTTTAGTTTGACAAAACAAGCAAGTATATTGTAGAGAAACATTGTACAATCTAAACCACTGTGAAATATATTTTCAGCTGTTTGAAGCTGGTGTTCAAAATTCAAAGAGACAACTTATGAACGGGAACCATAGAAATAGCTCACATAGAACAGATCTACTGCTTCTTAGACTTGTTTTCAATGAGTGACAGATCTAACACACCTTTCTATTTGGTCGGGTCACCCAAAAATGTAAGTATTGCAGCTTTAAATGGTATAAAGCACTGAGCCACGTCTGGAAGTACATCACATGAGAGGAGTATATCCCTACACTTTTGTCACAAAGGTAATGGAGTTTTCCCCTGACCTTGGACTGGGGTAAATCCTTGCAGTATGCGAGCAAGCCTCCAATTGTCACGTTGGCATAAATGGTCGGGGGACCGGCTCAGGAATGCGTAGTGATTTTTATTATACCCCAAATTACGGCGTCCCATGTAAAGGCACAGGGACGAAGACTAAACAAACACTATACAAAACACAGGGTTGAAACTAAAAGAGCGAGGAGTACCTTGAAGAAATAACAATATGTAACAATCGACAGGACAATAGTTAACCAAGGACACACTTATGTAATTATTAATCACCGGGAATAGGGGCCAGGTGTGTAATGAAAGTGCCAGAGGGATCCGTGACACCAATAAAGCATCAATACCACAAAAAACTGACACCACCAGTAGTTCCAATGAACACTACCATAGAGCATACATAATGCCTCATTTGACTGCTTACAGACTCTTCTTGTTTGGTAGAAAATAAACACAGCTTTGGTTTAGTGTTTTTACCTACAACTTCAGTTGTAGTTCTCAAATGCTGTTGTATCAATATGCATGAGATGGATTAAAATGCCTCTAAAAATGTTGCATGCATTAATAAGAAAATGCTTGAGAACAGCTGTATATGCTTTTGTGCCTTGGTGGGCTCCCAAAATTCATTTGCAAAATCGATTTTTCACACAGTTTGTTCTGATACTGTTTAATTTCAGCATAAGTAACATGTGTCCGTAGAGTGACATGCTGGCCAACAACAATTCCCATCTAAAAGCTGCTTTCAGGCTGCTCAGAATTTGCTGTGTCTGCCTCCTCCTGTTTCTTGTGGCGATGACAGATCATGATGCTTGGAGACAATCAGTGGGAGGTGGTTAAATGTTGAATTAACCCATCAGGTGTTTCTGGCTAATATATTGTAGATCAACTAGCTAGGCCATCTGGAAGTACCACCTATTTGTTGGGTGTGGAGATGAGTTACCTAAGATCAGGAAAAGGCCTTATGGAAAAGGACAAACTGGCAAGTGGGGGAAGTTTCTGGTCCCTCAGTAAGTAACACAGGCAGAGTGCTAACTATCAGAAATACACTCGGTGAAATATGAATGGAAAGTAGTAATTGAAATACTATTAGTAATCATGGGACTCTGTCTGCATCTTGTAAAAGTAACAGAAGTTTAAGAAAAGATCTTGACAACAATGCTCTACACAAATGCCATTTTGAGAGCACCTAGCACATTTACCTCCGTTAAACAAGTACATTATGCCCAGACTCTTAATAATTGCTTTTTGTTGAGAACAAACGTGAAGGGGCTGTAGATCTGGAAAGAAAGATAAGTGTGAGAGGAGTGGCAACAATGCTAGTCTGCCTCTGGACTACTGCTTTCCAGGATAAGGGGCTGAACATTTGTGCCCTGGTCCCACTGTCTACGGGCACCATGCAGTCCACTCCACATTACATTAGGCTGGACAGTGACAATCATAATAAAATGGTATGTAGCTAGGTACTGCAATCTCTACCAGTAGACCCTACCATTTCCATATGGAGTGGTGATATCAAGTGCTAATGTAAGTAGAGAGTGAGCATATTGAGCTAAATAGTAAAACAATGAAAAAATGAATTAATATCCCATTGACATTTGGATGGTGCATCATAATCAGGCCAGGCTATAGCCAGGGTTATCTATAAAAAATGGGTGCATTGTAGTTCAGTACTCTCAAGCGACCCTGTTAAAAAAAGTGGGTACACTGTATATAGTATGGTGCCCTCAATTCCTGTCGCTGTGAGACCACAAGGATACAGCTCTCCTGTTCCCACCTCATTGGCTTCACACATTGAGAGGACTACTCCCATTGGTGGGCATGGCCTTGGGTCAAACACGCTGGAAGTACAAGTCCGTTGTATATTATTTACGACATTGGCAAATAATGGAGGAGTAATGGTCTGTTGCAGGGAGTCAAGCATCGCTCGTCTTTTATTCACAGAGGTGAACACAAAAATACACCACCATTTAGTGCTCATAAAATGGCTTTCGCCTGGTGGCATAGGCAAAGATTCAAGACCAAAATAGAGATGGGCATTTCTGATTCCATTAACAATTTTCTTTAATAACAAAATGAGAAATGTTAAATCAATGCTTCTAACCTAAAGTCACCTTACCTTGATACTTAAAACCTACATCGATACTGTCATTAATGTGGTTCTTCAATAATTATACATAATACTTGTTGGATGCGCATCTGGTGTCCAGCTGATTAGTTATGCTGTGATATTTTCACACATCATCATCCGAATCTAGGAAGGATATTTCCAAATGACAGTCAGGTGACGAACAGCTGTTGTGATAGTGCATGTGATGCAACAACAGCCCAAGTGCTGGAAAAAAAGGTGTTCGCGAGGCATATCCACAATATTTTGGTGTCTCATTCCTTACGCCGGTGAAGACAGTTGTCTGCTTGATTTACAGCAGGGTCTCATTAGATTTTACAGAGAGAGCATCAAGTTAATGAGTTCATGTTTTCATATGTTTTTGTGCTTTGGATTTGACACCGAATCTACTGTGCGCAATTGTATAGGATAGACTATTGCGCAACCCCACATGCTTTTGATTATTCTGGAAATAATGACAAATTACATAACCTAGTGGGCATATTCACAATATGATCTGGTTATTAAATAACATAACAAATACATTTTGCTTTCCATGTTACACCTGCAATTTTAAAGAATACAAGATGCTTGAAGTAGCCTATTTGAATTTGGAACTCATAAATTCTAGTACGTGAATAGGTCTACCTTGGAAATTAGCCATTTTCTCAATTTGGTGCTTGAAAAGTCATTGTAATTATTGTAGCCAATGTATAAGTTCTCCTGCTCCCTTTATAATTCTCTGTGATTACATATTTTTTTATCTGTTTTGTGAGAGAGAACATATACATTTTGTGAGTGGACACTTTTGTTTGTTTCCCGTCACTTCCATAGAATCGTGTTGCTCTACTCTGTTATGAGGTTGATAACATCTAATGCTGGCTTCAACCTTTCATACAAATCCTTCCATAAAAAAAAAACCTGGCATGTGGAACGGCATGACAATCCTTTTATTTTTGTTTCAAACCATTTTGAATTTATTATTTTTAGAAATACCCTTATGTATTGTGGGTGTTTTTATGCGTTATTGGTTGCGCTTGTTCACAAGTGTAAATGTGGCTGCTGAAACAATGAATATTTCAACATAGCTAACTTAGGAGCATCTTATTCTCCATCTCTACATGACAGTAGAAGTACCTTGACTTTTTGAAAGTGACTGGATGTACGTACATTGCCTTGGACTGACTGTACCATGTAGGCACAGAACGCATCCTTGTCAGCTCAAGTGGACGGCACATTATTTTTAATTTGCTGCAATTAACCAGAATTCTGAAAATAACTTCACGTTGTAAGGACAGCTGTGAAGGCTAAACAGTTGCAAATGACACCTTCTTAATGGAAGACAAGTGTCTTTGTTGAATTACCATGGCAACTGCAGAATCAATCACAAAAAGCACTGACACGACTGTCAGTATGACATTTGGAGCTATGTTGTTAGCTTGCAGATCCCCCTGTTCTGATCATCTCCCACCTGATGTCATAATATAGGGCTGGCTGTCCTTACCACGGCAGTACCTACAGCTCATATTCCTTCACAGGTGTGGATTCATTACTTAACTTTGAATATTGTTCTTTGAATATTGTTCTTAAGCTTGTTAGCTTATTTGATTAAATTCATCACTTTGAATAACATTGAGTGGGTGTTACAGATGTGTCTCTCTTTCCCTCTCTCTGTTGTTTTCGCTCTCTCTCAGTAGAGAAAATAATTGACTATAAACGGTTGAGGGCTCAGTTTGTGAAGCAAAATAAACTGACAGGGTTTCATTGCTGTGCAATTTGTTCAAGTGAAGACAAGCTCTAGCTTCAACTGGGTAAGATTAAACACACACTCCAGCGGGAAGACAGAATGGTCAGCGTATCAGCTCTTGACGTACGGGTTGAGGTTGAAAGGCCCTTTACTTGCCTGCCAGAGGCGGATGCCCTAGGCTAACTGCAAACGGGCAATCTTGGAGAGGGCAAGATCGATGTATAAACATATTATTGATTTAATCTCTAATGGAGAGCCATTGGTTTTGCCTCATCTTGTGGTGGGAACCATTAGGATCCGGCCTAGATGGCTCATTCCTCATCTGGAAGTAATGGCCTATAACCAGCTGTATCTCTTTAAGTGATGGCTCCTTCTCGAAGGCTGTGGGCCTTGACAGTTCTATCTCATTCGCTTTCTCTCTCCTTCATCTCCATCTAGGATTTCAGTTATCTTATAGAACTGTCTGCGAGGAAAAAGTTAAATTCTGTCTTCATCTGTGTTAATGAAAACTCTCTCATTAACATATCACACCAGCCACTCCTGGTGACTCTCTACTCAACTTCATCTTCCTGATTCCTTTACAGTATCCCTTTATTTCTCATCATCCCCTCTCCCTTATATGACAGGGCACATCTTTTTAAGCTCTGTTGCATGCGTAAAACACACAAACACACTTATGAATATATATTAAGTCATTTAAGCACATACAGTTAGGGCACACATATGCATGCCAATATTCATGAAGAAGCAGTCAGCCTAACTTTGTTTGACAGAAAAGTAATTAAAATCAACCAAGCACACGTTGCATACCAAACGACCAAGAACAGCAGCACAACACACGGTCCAACCCCTAACAAAATGTATTAAAAGTTCATTAGTTTTGTGAACGATGCTCTCATACAGGCACTTCATGGACAATGAATTTTGTGGCACTGGATGCATATAAAATTTGTATAGGGATACACACACACACAAACATATATATACACCTCCCACGAACCGATATGAGCACAATCCAGTAAAGCAGGCATTAGCAAAGCCACCCACTCTGGAGTCAGGTTTTTCCCACACAGGCTGTGGCTGTGGAGCCAAACTGTACTGCTAGCACAGTTAGTGTATTGCACTACAGCACCCAGAATAAGTGGTGTGTGAAGGGGTGAATTATGCGGATTCTCACCAAGTAGAGTGGATTCCTGTGCTGTGGTATAATGCAGTAACCAACTATATATTTGTGTTAGGCATCAGTCAACTCATATCTTTCTCTTTTCTATTCAACTATGCCATGGGAACCAACCCTCGCCAATAGATTTTTTTCTTGACGCATGAATCAAATACATACATGGATGGAAACAGGGAACAATAAAAGGTAGTTATTCACGCTAACCTAATCACTCTCTATTTCTCAGTGTGGAGAGACACACACACTCACTCTCTAGCTCTCTTTTCCTCCTTTCACCCTCACTCACTCTCTTGTGGGATGGAGGGAGCAGATATGACGTGCATAGCACATCTGGGTTACTCATGTGGCACAGCGATTGTCTTGCTGTGGGGCCTTGGTTGCCGAGCCACCCCCTCAGTATTGTCTAAAAGCTGCTTAACCTGCAGCTCTCAAAAGCTTATTGTTGCGTTAACGCTCTCAACAGTGTTGCCTTGGTGATAAGTGGACAAACACACACGTAGGAGGGATAAGATTGGCACTTTACTCCTTATTGGTAGACATACAGTCAGAGACTAGTAAAAGTCTAACATATTTACCCGTGTGTGTGCATGTCTGTGTGTGTATGCATGTGTGTGTGGACCGGTTTAACTATACTTGTTGGGCAAGATGTCCGAACTGGGGACATTGTGTTAGTCCCTACAAGGTCAAATGCTTTTTCTAGTCTGTTTAGGGTTAAGGTTAGAATTAGTGTTAGGGTTAGAATTAAATTTAGGATTAGTTATAGGATTAGTGTTAGGATTTTTTTTTTTTTTTTTCACCTTTATTGAACCAGGTAGGCTAGTTCAGAACAAGTTCTCATTTACAACTGCGACCTGGCCAAGATAAAGCATAGCAGTGTGAACAGACAACACAGAGTTACACATGGAGTAAACAATTAACAAGTCAATAACACAGTAGACAAAAAAGGGGAGTCTATATACAATGTGTGCAAAAGGCATGAGGAGGTAGGCGAATAATTACAATATTGCAGATTAACACTGGAGTGATAAATGATCAGATGATCATGTACAGGTAGAGATATTGGTGTGCAAAAGAGCAGAAAAGTAAATAAATAAAAACAGTATGGGGATGAGGTAGGTGAAAATGGGTGGGCTATTTACCAATAGATTATGTACAGCTGCAGCGATCGGTTAGCTGCTCAGATAGCTGATGTTTGAAGTTGGTGAGGGAGATAAAGGTCTCCAACTTCAGCGATTTTTGCAATTCGTTCCAGTCACAGGCAGCAGAGTACTGGAACGAAAGGCAGCCGAATGAGGTGTTAGCTTTAGGGATGATCAGTGAGATACACCTGCTGGAGCACGTGCTACGGATGGGTGTTGCCATCGTGACCAGTGAACTGAGATAAGGCGGAGCTTTACCTAGCATGGCCTTGTAGATGACCTGGAGCCAGTGGGTCTTGCGATGAATATGTAGCGAGGGCCAACCTACTAGAGCATACAAGTCGCAGTGGTGGGTAGTATAAGGTGCTTTAGTGACAAAAAGGATGGCACCGTGATAAACTGCATCCAGTTTGCTGAGAAGAGTGTTGGAAGCAATTTTGTAGATGACATCGCCGAAGTCGAGGATCGGTAGGATAGTCAGTTTTACTAGGGTAAGCTTGGCAGCGTGAGTGAAGGAGGCTTTGTTACGGAATAGAAAGCCGACTCTTGATTTGATTTTCGATTGGAGATGTTTGATATGGGTCTGGAAGGAGAGTTTGCAGTCTAGCCAGACACCTAGGTACTTATAGGTGTCCACATATTCAAGGTCGGAACCATCCAGTGTGGTGATGCTAGTCGGGCATGCGGGTGCAGGCAGCGATCGGTTGAAAAGCATGCATTTGGTTTTACTAGCGTTTAAGAGCAGTTGGAGGCCACGGAAGGAGTGTTGTATGGCATTGAATCTCGTTTGGAGGTTAGATAGCACATTGTCCAATGACGGGCCGAAAGTATATAGAATGGTGTCGTCTGCGTAGAGGTGGATCAGGGAATCGCCCGCAGCAAGAGCAACATCATTGATATATACAGAGAAAAGAGTCGGCCCGAGAATTGAACCCTGTGGCACCCCCATAGAGACTGCCAGAGGACCGGACAGCATGCCCTCCGATTTGACACACTGAACTCTGTCTGCAAAGTAATTGGTGAACCAGGCAAGGCAGTCATCCGAAAAACCGAGGCTACTGAGTCTGCCGATAAGAATATGGTGATTGACAGAGTCGAAAGCCTTGGCAAGGTCAATGAAGATGGCTGCACAGTACTGGATGGAGGTTATGATGTCATTTAGTACCTTGAGTGTAGCTGAGGTGCACCCGTGACCGGCTCGGAAACCAGATTGCATAGCGGAGAAGGTACGGTGGGATTCGAGATGGTCAGTGACCTGTTTGTTGACTTGGCTTTCGAAGACCTTAGATAGGCAAGGCAAAATGGATATAGGTCTGTAACAGTTTGGGTCCAGGGTGTCTCCCCCTTTGAAGAGGGGGATGACTGCGGCAGCTTTGCAATCCTTGGGGATCTCAGACGATATGAAAGAGAGGTTGAACAGGCTGGTAATAGGGGTTGCGACAATGGCGGCGGATAGTTTCAGAAATAGAGGGTCCAGATTGTCAAGCCCAGCTGATTTATACGTGTCCAGGTTTTGCAGCTCTTTCAGAACATCTGCTATCTGGATTTGGGCAAAGGAGAACCTGGAGAGGCTTGGGCGAGGAGCTGCGGGGGGGCCGGAGCTGTTGGCCGAGGTTGGAGTAGCCAGGCGGAAGGCATGGCCAGCCGTTGAGAAATGCTTGTTGAAGTTTTCAATAATCATGGATTTGTTGGTGGTGACCGTGTTCCCTAGCCTCAGTGCAGTGGGCAGCTGGGAGGTGGTGCTTTTGTTCTCCATGGACTTCAGTGTCCCAGAACCTTTTGGAGTTGGAGCTACAGGATGCAAACTTCTGCCTGAAGAAGCTGGGGGACTGTTCGATGCTATTGGATCTAGGGTTAGAGTTAAGGTTAGGTTCTGGAGTTTTACTGAGCCTGCTTATCGAGAGACTGTACGGTATTTCAGCTTTGTTTGAGCTTTCAAAACAATAATTGACCTACAATTAAAATAGCAGAAGCTGTTTAAGAAAATGGGTAGTTTGTTTCCAACCGCTGCAAACAAAAGTCAGTAACTCTATACTTGACATCTAGAGTCATAACATGTTATGACACGGTCATAATCATGTAATAATATGTCACAACAGCTGACATAACTTGTCATAAAATGGTCATAACATTATCATGACACATACATTACCAGTCAAGCACTTTGAAACACCTACTCATTCAAGGTTTTTTCTTTATTTTTACTATTTTCAACATTGTAGAATAATATTGAAAACATCAAAACTATGAAATAACACGTATGGAATCTTGTAGTAACCAACAAAGTGTTAAACAAATCAAAATAGATTTTAGATTTTAGATTCTTCAAAGTAGACACACTTTGCCTTGATGACAGCTTTGCACAAACTTGACATTCTCTCAACCAGCTTCATGAGGAATGCTTTTCCAACAGTCTTGAAGGAGTTCCCACATATGCTGAGCACTTGTTGGCTGCTTTTCCTTCACTATGTGGTCCAACTCATCCCAAACCATCTCAATTTGGTTGAGGTCAGGTGATTGTTGAGGCCAGGTCATCTGATGCAGCACTCCATCACTCACCTTCTTGGTCAAATAGCACTTTCAGCTAGTTTGCAGTCTTTCCAGCTTCAGTTTGAAGTGATTGTGTTAGCTGCGTTGTTGGCTAGCTCCTCTGAACAACAGTGTCCACATTAGCTCATTGTTATGTCACTAGAAAACAGCTTAAACAAATGCAAATGCAGCTACTTTGCTCTTATTCTGGCTGCACATTTTGACATGACAATAAGTTAGCCGTGGTTGGCTGGACAGCAAGCAAGGGATAAGAACGTTGCCAGCCAGTATGACACGAACAATGGGGTCGCATCCATAGATACAGAAGAAAAAGAATGAACGACTGGGCCGATAGAATAAATGACAAGCCGACTTGGGTAGCAACCCCAACAAGACTGAATGACTGGTCTGAGAGAATAAATTACCAGCCGATTTGGGTAGCAACCCTAGATTTGGATTATATCTTGTGGAAGGATGAAATAATATAAATAAATTCATGAAAATACAATATTTAATGAAAATATGTCAATCATTGTTTGAATATGTTGGTTAGCCGTTGTATTAAAGTTATAACACCCTCGAAGCCGGTGTATGGAGGATATAGTGGCCGACTTCATCTCAGGCCTAACAAAACCCATGCCAATATACCCTCAAAAACACCAACTTCGAGGGCATTATTACTTAATTATGACAATGTTGTGACCATGTCATAACGTGTCATGACGCTAGGTGTCAAGAAAATTGTTACCCAAAAGTCCAGAGAGTTCCTCAAATGTTTTTATGTTTTCTTTCCTGTAGTTCAGGTATTACCAAACGGGACAGGGGTACGTGCAATTCCGTTCGGGGATTGCGCATGAATCACATTTAAAAAATATATTTATATACACTAACTTTAAAAATGTTGGGGTCACTTAGAAATGTTCTTGTTTTTGAAAGAAAAGCACATTTTTTGTCCATTAAAATAACATCAAATTGAATAGAAATACAGTGTAGACATTGTTAATGCTGAAAATGACAATTGTAGCTGGAAATAGCAGAATATTTATGGAAAATCTACATAGGCGTAAAGAGGTCCATTATCAGCAACCACCATTCCTGTATTCCAATGGCACATTGTTTTAGCTAATCAAAGTTTATCATTTTAAAAGGCTAATTGATCATTAGAAAACAATTTTGAAATCATGTTAGCACAGCTGAAAACTGTTGTACTGCTTAAAGAAGCAATTAACCTCTTGAAACTCCCCATCCCGGATCCGGGATTGTGACTAAGCCTCAGGCTCATTAGCATAACGCAACGTTAACGATTTCTGAAAATCGCAAATAAAATTAAAATAATGCGTTTGCTCTCAAGCTTAGCCTTTTCTTAACAACACTGTCATCTCAGATTTTCAAAATATGCTTTTGAACCATAGAAATTGACTAATTTGTGTAAGAGTATGCTAAGCTAGCATAGCATTTTGTGTAGCATGTAGCACGCAACATTTTCACAAAAGCCAGATAACCAAATAAATAAAATCATTTACCTTTGAAGAGCTTCTGATGTTTTCAATGAGGAGACTCCCAGCCACATACCAGATGCGCAGTGTTTCCTGAAAGCGTCTGTGTGTAGGAGAAATCGTTCCGTTTTCTACATTGCGCCTGGCTACCGAAACGAACCGAAAATGCAGTCACCTACAACGTGAAACTTTTTCCGGATTAACTACATAATATCGACCGAAACATGGCAAACGTTGTTTGGAATCAATCCTCAAGGTGTTTTTTCACATATCTCTTCATTGACATGCAGTTCGTGGAAGCTTGCTTCTCTCTCTGTGCCCCATGGAAAAATACTGGCAGGTGACTTTTGCGCACCAATTTCGGCGCAGGACACCGGGCGGACACCTGGTAAATGTGGTCTCTTATGGTCAATCTTCCAATGATCTGCCTACAAATACGTCACAATGCTGCAGACACCTTGGGGAAACGACAGAAAGGGCAGACTCATTCCTCTTGCGTTCACAGCCATATAAGGAGATCATGAAAGACAGAGCCTCAAAAATCCTTGTCATTTCCTGGATGCCAAGTCATCTTGGTTTTGCCTGAAGCTCACGTTAAAGGGCACGCACAGAGAAGATATTTGTATTTCTGGACACGTCAGAGTGTTTTCTTTCGAACAGTAGCAATTATATGCATAGTCGAGCATCTTTTTGTGACAAAATATCTTGTTTAAAACGGGAACGTTTTTCTTCCAAAAATGAAATAGCGCCACCATAGGTGTAAGAGGTTAAATTGGCCTTCTTTGGATTAGTTGAGTATCTGGCGCATCAGCATTTGTGTCCAGAAACAAAGACCTTTCTTCTGAAACTCGTCAATCTATTCTTGTTCTGAGAAATTGCCAAGAAACTAAAGATCTCGTACAACACTGTGTACTACTCCCTTCACAGAACAGCGCAAACTGGCTCTAACCAGAAAATAAAGAGGGGTGGGAGGCCCCGGTGCACAACTGAGCAAGAGGACAACTAGCTTCATTATATAGTACCCACAAAACACTAGTCTCAACGTCAATAGTGATGAGGCGACTCCGGGATACTGGCCTTCTAGGCAGAGTTGCAAAGGAAAAGCCATATCTCAGACTGGCCAATAAAAATAATAGATTAAGATGGGAAAAAGAACACAGACACTGGTCAGAGATTAACTCTGCCTAGAAAGCCAGCATCCCGGAGTGACAGTTTTGATGTAGCCGTAGAGCACCCGGGAAAGCACTGAACAATTGACAGGGACATTGGACCATCCAATAGGCACAAATATGATAAGAACTACATTGATTTGGGGTTCACTTATATTGGGAGTTGTGCCTTTCCTCAGCCACGGTGTGTTATGTACAAAAGTACTATCTCACAACTCGAAAGAAACCTTCACTCTTGAGCTGACATTTAGAAACAAAACATGCCAATTTGAAAAATAAAGCAAGGGAGTTTTTTGAGCGAGAATTAAGAAAACCTTTGCGTAGTAACACATGATATAGTCCCAAAAAAGTGTGCATGTCAGCAATCAAGTTTTGAAGATATATAACTTTCAAGATACAGAAATACAGTACAACCAGTATGAAGCATTTTGTATCATACGATGCAAAACGCAGCATGATATGATAGATAATGCAACATACCTGCTGTATTTCTGTATTTTGAAAGTTAAATACCATAGCTTGAAAACTTGATTACTGACATGCAAAACTGTTGAGACTATTTCAACAATAGAATAATGAAACGAATACCAAAATATAGTTTTTGGGTGGAATTCTCCTTTAAGTAGTCCACTCACAAGGACATACATTTCCTCAAAACCATTTCCTGAAAGCCGTATACTTACACGCATTATAATATGTCCTCTTTATGACTTGCTATCTGGATAACTCTAATAAACACCAGCCTGTTTCACTGTTAACATACTGTATCTTACACTGTGCTGTTGAGTGTCTGGTTCTTCGCCTGTAGTCAGAGCAGTGACTAATTTGGGAGCTTGTTAGCACTATGCCCAGTTAGTACCGGAGGGGTTAGCATGGCATGCTGTAATGATGTGAGATGATGGTTTAGTTAGCTAAGCTGTGCCTGGTGCCTTGCTGGGAGTTGGTAGTTGGTACAGGAAGTGAAACAGAAAGATTCCCTAGTGTGTCCGCAGGACAGCCTGTGTAACTGGTGTGTCCACTGCTACTGCTGCCCTCCGGGCAGTGCCAAGAGAAGACTAAGAGAGAGGACAGGCTATGTCCAAAAATGACTGAGTACAGAGTAGTCTGTAAAGGATTGATGACAGAGAAACACGCACACACAGAGAATGAACATGTGCAGATGAGCAAATGCACATACAGAAGTGCATGCAGGCACACAATAACACACACATACACACAAACACCACCCCCTGTCCATACCCACCAACAGCTGGCCTGGCCTTCAACCCCCTCCTCCCTGTCCTCCTTCCTGCTTTAGTAAACCCAGGTGGCCTGACACAGCCCCCTGTCTGAGTAATGGCCCCAGAGGAGCAGCAGCACAGTGCATTCATCATAGTCTCGACTCTCCACACACACAAGCATCTACACACATACAATGCAGCCATGTGTCAAAATCAAGCTGTTAAAAATAGTAACAATTATCACATCTACATGTGATGATCTCTCAACTAGTATATAAATTATTCTTGCATTGGTGTCAAATAGTGTGTTGATGAGCTACAACCTCCTTACAAGTTTATCATGTTGTTGATTCATTAACAATGCCAAACATAATGTGAAGGTAACTACTTTTCCATTGTAGATTTAGCAACACACAAAAACACCATAACTGTCAAACAACGTGACTATACCTCTAAAGGTATACAATATGTGCATGTTCATTGTCTGGTCCTTTCCTGTAGGCAGCTTGGCCGGGTGCGTATCTGTGGATGACGTGCTGTCTGACTACCTGCTCTCTCTGTGTTTATCTGTTTGAGCAGTGTATTTATGGCCCTTTGCTCGTTCATTAGATGGCACCAAGGCCATTTTTACATTGCATTGTCAGTCAAGTCCCAAACCCTTGCCATCTATTTCCTTCCCAATGACAGTGGATCCTTCTCTCCCTGCATTGCTGTATGTTTAGCATACCAATCAGCCCAGAGATGAGAGTCACCCTACTCTGTACTCAGCACACCCAGCTACAAGGCATTCGAACATATCTACTACTGTTTATACACATTGCATATTTATATACTGGATTATTGACATAGCTCACTGTAATATATACGTAGTATCTACTGCTGTACATATCGGTCTTACTAAATTGTTGTTGGTGTATATATGCATAGATTGCATTTGGATTACTGATATAGTGCTATATAGGTTGTTAATTGAATTCGTTCTGACAACCTTGTTTTTGTTTCTAGTTTTTAATTATTTGTATACTTGTTTAACATGCACTATTAGGAGATAGCAACTTAAGCATTTCACTTCACCCGCTATAACATTTGCTACGGTGTAGGGACCAATTAACATATATTTGATTTGATTTGATTTGTGAGTGGAGAGAGATTGTGTGAGAGTCTGTGAGAGAGAGTGGGTAAGAGAGGAAGAGAGAGAGGAGGTGAGACTGGCAAGGAGAGGAGAAAGGGAGGGAGAAAGACAGATAGAGAGAGAGAAGAAAGACAGGAACGAGGAGAGAGAAAGTGGGAGGGGTGAATTTGGTTATATAATTTTTTTCCATCCCAAAAACAGATGGTGAATAGAAGGAGTAACAGGAACTAGTTGTTTTGGATCTAGCTCTGACACTGTTTGTTAGGGTGAGAGACAGAGATTAAGCTTTTTAGAGGATACAAAAGAGCAGAATAAGCAGCCATCAGAAAAGCACAAACACGGTCAGACAGAATCAATGGTGCATAATCTGAGTTTTCTGGAGTCGAACACTCAAACAACCCCTTCAATAGTAAGGGAATGTTTATGTTTCTGCAACAAATCTGAGAAGTCAAAACCTTAGGCCATAGTGTCCCAATAGAGATAAAAGGAAAACAGTGCTCAGTGCTGTCATAAAGAGAGCACGCCAGACTCCTCTTTCTCAGAAAGGCTTGACATAGGCCTACTGTATGAAGACACCAGACATCTTGCTGGACATTACCAGGGGTTTATGGGCTAGCAAATCCTCCAACCATAGTCTACATTGACCAGACACTTCTAGGAGGGGAAGAGGGGAGGGAGGCATTGGGTACATCTTCCTTTTCTCAGCATAATTTGTTGTCTTCTCTGCTCAAACACAGATTCATCACCGAATATCATTACATTAACCAAGCTGCAAAAACAAAGGTCCTTTAATTTGTATGTCATCAGCTGGGCTAATTCTGGTCATTAGCATAAAAAACACTGAGGCCCCGTCAAACACAAATGCGCACACACACTATAATGTGTGTGTCCTATAATGCCTTCTTATAGCTTTCGAAATGGCCTTATTTTCTGCAAACCTTGGAAAACTATGGAGTGTCTGCTGAGAAGTCATTATTAAATGATTGAACCAGTCAGGGTATTTAAAGTTTCATGGCCATCCATTAGCATCTTAGACAGCAGACCTTGTACACTGGCTTGGGGGATGGGGTGGGGTGGGGGGGGGGGGGGTGAGAGGCGAACACCAGAACACCAACGAATACAGTATATGACCTAGATAGAAGCCCCACTTTGCACCACACCACTCCGGCTTCAACCGAACTGCCCAGGAGGGGCAAAATCAAGGCCAGTGGGTATTCTGAGAATAAAATGTCACGTCAGCCTAGGAGCACATTAGCCACAACAGTTCCCACATGCCTGCCAGATTCACACGCAATAGCAGGGCCAATAGAAAGGCCAATAGAAAGGACCATATACTGTAGTGAGGGCTGTTGACAATTATGCAATGTTTGCAGTGGCGGACAGTGTAGCTATTTCCATCTTTAAGGTGTTGAGGTCTGGATGCCTTTCTCCAGGCTGTGACCTCATTGACCTGCACTCCTCCTCCCCACTGTTTCAGCACTTAAAACTTCTTAGTGATAGGGGGCAGTATTCGGAAGTTTGGATGACTGAGGTGCCCAAAGTAATCTGCCTGTTACTCAGGCCCAGAATATGGATATAATCGGTAGTATTGGATAAAAAACACTCTAAAGTGTCCAAAACGGTTAAAATAATGTCTGTGAGTATAACAGAACTGATATGGCAGGCGAAAACCCGAGGATAACCCACACAGATTTTTTTTCTTGAGCTCACCACTCATTGTAATGGCTGTCTATGGGAAAATCAATGGAATTACCTCCCAGATTGCAGTTCCTATGGCTTCCGATAATGAACAGACTATTCTCCGTCTTCAATTATATCGTTTATTTACATATTAGGGTACCTGAGGATTGTTTAGAAACGTTGTTTGACTTGTTTGAACGAAGGTTATTGGTAACTTTTGGGATTCATTTTTATGGATTTTGAACGAGGGAAACGGGTGGATTGCTGAATCAAGTGCGCCAAATAAACTGACTTTTTTGGGATATAAAGACGGACTTTATCGAGCAAAACGACCATTTGTTATGTAGCTGGTAGCCTTGGCATTGCAAACAGAGGAAGATCTTCAAAGGTAAGTGATTTATTGTATCGCTATTTCTAACTTTCGTGGTACCTCTGCTTGTTTGGAAAATGTTTGTAATGCTTTTGTATGCAAGGTGCTGTCCTCAGATAATCACATGGTGTGCTTTTGCCGTAGAGCCTTTTTGAAATCTGACTGCTGGATTAACAAGAAGTTAAGCTTTTAAACGATGTAAGACACTTGTATTCTCATGAATGTTTAACATTACGAATTTTGTATTTTGAATTTCGCGCTCTGAAATTTCACCGGATGTTATCGAGGTGGGGAGGTAGCAGCACACCTAGCCCAAAGAGATTTTACTAATGGGCTCTGCCTCATGCTCGCTCTCTCTCTCTGCGGGAGAAGTTTCACAGGTTCAACTTCTGCTCTGAAACTTTAACAGGTCACATTCCAGAGGGCTCTCAGATGGTCACTATGGTTATGTTCGATTAACCTCTGACACAATCTCCCATCAGCCTGTCACTCTGCGATGGAGTGCAATACTCTGACTTGGCCAATGTTAGACTAATCAATCGTGTGAGCCCACATTGGTCCAACCTTTGACCCTTACTCTTTGATGATATTAAAAGTTTCTTATACATCAATACATGACAAACGGCTGTACCATACAGAAAGCATCTCTTACTAAAGCAATCAGGGTTATTTGTATTTTCAGAATATTTTCCCCATCAAATTTTCTTTGGTTTTGACTACAATTTTTGCTCAGAGGAAAAACGTTAGGGTTGAACCTTTCTGGCGCAGGCGGTCCGCTAGCGACCCACCTCGACAACATGCGGTGAAATTGCAGAGCGCCAATTTCAAAATACAGAAATAGTCCTAATAAACATTCATAAAAAATACAAGTGTTTTACATCGGTTTAAAGATTAACTTTTTGTTAATCCAGCCGCTTTGTCAGATTTCAAAAAGCCTTTACGGCGAAAGCAAACCATGCGATGATCTGAGGACAGCGCCCCGCTTACAAAAGCATGCAAACATTTTACAACCAAGTAAAGGAATTACCAAAGTCAGAAAAAGCTTGCAGTCACAAGAGTCCCAGCTACACAATAAATGTTTGTTTTGTTCGATAAAGTCCCTATTTATATCCCAAAAACTGTTTTGTTGGCGTGTTTTGTTCAGTTATCCACTGGCTCAAAGGCAGTCAAAACATGCAGACGAATACATCCTAATAGTACTGGTAAAGTTCATCGCAACATGTCAAATGATGTTTATAATAATCCTCAGGTTGTCAATTGTCTAACTAATCGATAATATTTCAACCGGACAATAGCATATTCAATAGAAAGGAAAAACAACGAAGGGCGCACACTCGGTCACGCGTGCAAACCAGCAGTGCATGATTCTACAGTCCACTGAGAGAAAGGTCTCATTCTTCTTCATTTTCAGAGAACAAGCCTGAAACAATGTCTAAATACTATTGATATCTAGTGGAAGGAATAGGAACTGTATTCTGGGTCCCAACCCATTAGATTCTCTGTAGGCAATCAATTGAAATTACCCACATCAACAAAATCCCACTTCCTGGATGGATTTTCCTCAGGTTTCACCTGCCATATCAGTTCTGTTATACTCACAGGTATTATTTTAACAGTTTACAAACTTTAGAGTGTTTTCTATCCAAATCTACCAATTATATGCGTATCCTTCTGGACCTGAGTATCAGGCAGTTTACTTTGGGCACGCTTCTCATCCAGGGTCAAAATACTGACCCAAAGCCATTAGAAGTTAATGCAATTAAATCCACAGGGGAGATATCATGTGACCAATGACAGGCAAAGGAGATGATTATGTCAGCTCTGAGGGGATATGTGTGGTTGTTAAACTATTTTTTTGCCTGCAGCTACAGGAGAGATGCAATAATGGCCTGTCAGCAAATAGTAAAGGAAGGCTATTAGAGAACCGTCTACAACTTCATCAATATTTCAATGCATGTCAAGCGCTCGGCTCCACACTTTGTGTGCATGTGGTTTCTTCATGCTGTTAGGGCTGCCAGGTGGATGAAGTTGACCACTAGGGAGAGCAGAGCCCCACTGCCAACAGCCCAGCAGTTCTAAGGAGTCCAAAAAGTTGAGTCCTGCTTCTTCACATTTACATTCTTTCATTGCCACATGCTCCAGCGTTTGCCCCAAGGTTATGTCTGACGATGCACTCGTACTGAACACAATCCTTCAGGACTCAGTGCCTTGACTTGAACTTCTCTTTACCAAAAGTGAAATATCTCTTGACCCCTTTCTATTTTGCTTCATTTTTTCCAATTTCCCTCTGACACACACACACACACACACACACACACACACACACACACACACACACACACACACACACACACACACACACACACACACACACACACACACACTTGTTGTAGGGTCTCTTGGCTTTAAGATGAATCAATTAGCCTCCAGTCACTTTCAGATTAGCCCCAATCCAGTGAATGAGAACAATTACCTACAACACCGGGCAAATTAAACAGTAATTTGCTTCTAAAGCCAGGCTGAGCAACAAATTCAAATCTGCTCACCCTCAACACAAGCCATTTATTTTTTCCATCTCTCTCTCTTTTCTTCTCCGTCTCCCCCGAAATGAAAGATAAACACCCACGCTAACACTGTGTATGAGTCGACCAAACCCCATCAAGCCCCGTCTCAGAGGGGATTGGGGATAAGGCTGTCAATCCCTTCTAATTGGCCACACATGCACTCAAGGCAGGTAGACAAGGCAGGTATTGGGAGGTATAGGGAACTTTCCCCATGTCATGCAATTATTTATCTAACTTAATTAAGGGTTGGCAAAGTATTGGCTTCTTGGTGAAGAGGAAACTCCAGCAGGCAGCCAAGCACCAAGCAGCTAGATCATAGCACCCATGCAACTGGACTCTTTGGCAAGTAGTGGGGTTTAGAGGGACAACAGCCACTCATGGCTGATACAACAGCCACTCATGGCTGATACAACTGAGAGGAGATTCGATATTGATACTAGGTCAACGCCTCTTAACATGCAGTTGGAATTGATATCATGAATGGATTTTTGAGTTTATGACATACCAGCTATGAATTTAAATGTCCCCAACTGAACAGAAAGCTAATAACAATAACAATCCGTCCTTACAGTACCAGTTTTGTAAGTTCAAATATGTGGTTGTAAAACAGTAGCTATCTCAGTAGTCCACACAATAGCCAATCAATATGTGTTCTGAGAACTGAGTATTTCTATGCCACACAGTCAGCTACACAAATGAATTAATTTACTACACAGCCAACAGTTCAGCACCACCCTCAATGGACAGCTCCAACAGAGGCAGCACAGCTCCAACAGAGGCAGGACAGACCTGTGTGTTCCTGTTTCCGACTACATCGGTCACAGCTCCCTGTGACTCTCCTCTCACATTCAGCATCACTCTATTCTCTGCAAAGACACTAAAACTAACTCAAGCCAACATACAAACACACAAGAAAACAAGCACATGAACACTAGCTAACACACAAATTAGAGACAAACCCCAAAAAACAAATTGGTTGTGATGCACAGTTTTCATGAGCCTTGTTTCATGTCTCATAATGTCTCTCTGAAAAATTCCACCTCATATCTATCAGACCGAAATGTCTCTCTCTGCCATTTGCCCTCGTGGACATACCAAAGTGTAATAAATACTTTGAGTTCATCCATAGACAAGTCCCACATACTGTTTCCTTTTCTGTTCACATGAGCGACAGTACAATCTCTCATGTGCTGCATGTCATTCTTTTCTACCCAAACTAAGCCATCGCTCCCAGACTCCTGTCTCACTGTGGCAGGTGAGATCACCATCTCAGTTGGTTTTGTTCTGGTTTTTATGCGGTGAGGCTCAGGCATCGGAGGCGGAGGATCAGATTAAGACTCTTCATCAGTGACGTTGAATTCAAGCTCAATATCCAATCCTCCATCCAACTTCAACTTATCTAAATTCTGCAGCATTTGTAATGCTGTCAGTGCGTCCATTCGTTTGGTTCAGCTTGCCATTGTGAATGTACTCCGTGTCTGATTTGACTATCAGAGGGGAAATTATATACCATTTCCAGCCTTTCATAATAAAATAAGTGGACTGCCCACAATTCTTCATCATTACACTATTGTTCTAAGGTCAATCACCCTCTTAACCCTCTTCATCATCCTCATCATTCAGGTCATTGAAGTCACATGCACCATTATCAGTTTCTATCTGGCTTTTAGTGCCCATTCATCCATTGACAACAGAATAGCATATTTTAATTTTAAGTTTATTATGTTACCAGTTTTTGCTTAGTAGCCAGAGCAATGCTGCCACATGAGTGGTCATGTGCTGAATGCATGGACAGCACAGATATTCTTAGAAAAAGTTACATTTGGAAATTGCGCTTTCCCTCCTGAATTTTGAGAGTTATTTGACAAAGGTAAGTGTCATTGTCATGCCCTGACCATAGATGGCCGTTTTATTTCTCTATTTGGTTAGGTCAGGGAGTGATTTGGGGTGGGCATTCTATGTTCTATTTCTTTGTTTTGGCCGAGTGTGGTTCCCAATCAGAGGCAGCTGACTATCGTTGTCTCTGATTGGGAATCATACTTAGACAGCCTTTCCCCACCTGTGTTTGTGGGTAATTATTGTCTGTTTAGTCTCTTTTACCTGACAGAACTGTTTGCTTTTGTTTTGTTACTTTGTTTGAGTGTTTTTTGATAATAAAATAAATCATGAACACTTTCCCACTGTGCTTTGGTCCACTCCTTCCGACGACAGGCGTTACAGAACTACCCACCAAAGAAGGACCAAGTAGCGTGGTCAAAAGGACGAGTGGACATGAGAGGAGATCCTAGACGGAAAAGGACCCTGGACGGAAGGCCGGGGAGTATCGCCATCCGAAGGAGGAGCTAGAAGCAGCAAAAGCGGAATGGCGACAATACGAGGAGTTGGAGCAACGAGGCAAGAACGAGAGGCATCGGGGAGATTGGCAGAGTCAGGGTTCAGACCGGAGCCAACTCCTCATGTTTACCGTGGGGAGCGAGTGATCGTGCTTTTGGTGCGTAGCCACAGCCCGGTGCGCTCTGTGCAAGCTCCCCCCAGTGGCCGTGTGAGTGGGCATTCAGCCAGGACGGATTGTGCCGGCTCAGTGTTCCTGGCCTCCGGTGCGTCTCTTCGGTACAGGTTATTCTGCGCAGCTCTACGCACGGTGTCCCCGGTTAGCCAGCACAGCCCAGTGCGGCCTGTTCCAGCTCCCCGCACTTGCCGGGCTACGGGGAGTATCCAGCCAGGACGAGTTGTGCCAGGTCTGCGCTCAAGACCTCTGGTGCGCCTCCATGGTCCAGTTTGTCCTGCGCTGGCTCTACGCACTATGCCTTCATAGCCCAGTGCGTCCTGTGCCAGCTCTCCATACTCACCGAGCTAGAGTGGGTATCCAGCTAGGACGTGTTGTGGCAGCTCCACTCATTAGGCTGGCAGTACGTCTCAGTCCGGTGAGACCTGTTCCGGCTCCATGTAGGAAGCCTCCAGTGATGATCCATGGCCCGAAGCATGTAGTGGTAATCCATGGCACGAAGCCTCCAGTGATAATCCATGGCAAGGAGCCTGCAGCAACGGGCCCCAGTCCGGGTTGTCTCCAGCAACGGTCCCCAGTCCGGGGTGTCTCCAGCAATGGTCCCCAGTCCGGGGTGTCTCCAGCAACAGTCCCCAGTCTAGAGCCTACAGCGACGGTCAGCAGTCTAGAGCCTCCAGCGACGGTCTGCAGTCCTGAGTCTCCAGCGACGGTCTGCAGTCCAGAGCCTCCAGTGACGGTCTGCAGTCCAGAGCCTCAAGCGACGATCTGCAGTCTAGAGTCTTCAGTGACAAGCTGCAGTCCAGAGCCTCTAGCGGGGGTTCCCAGTCCAGAGACTCATGCGATGATCCACGGTCCGGTTCCTCCGGCAACGATTCACGGTCCAGAGTCCCCGGTGACGATCCACGGTCCGGTTCCACAGTAGCGGAGCGATCAGCATAGGGAGCTTAGGCAGCCTTTTTCCCACCTGTGTTTGTGGGTACTTATTTTCTGTTTAGTCTCCGTTACCTGACAGAACTGTTCACTTTCGTTTTGTTACTTTGTTCGAGTGTTTTTGATAATAAAAGAAATCATGAACACTTTTTACACTGCGCTTTGGTCCACTCCTTCCGACGACAGGCGTTACAGTCATAGAAACCGCAGAATATACTCTTTCTGATATTATATAGAAAACACAATGTTTTACCTGCATGTGACTCTGAAGGAGGATTTGATAAAGTGATGCTTATTTTCCTGCATCTGTCAATTATAAGACATGCCCATTTCTTCACGTACAATTTGATAGGCCTAATATTGCCACTCATCAGATAATTATCAATTTAATCTTCTCTATAGACCCTTATTATGTGTGAAATTAGTTTTGGTAGTGAAGTTTGGGTGTAGTTTTGATGGGGCGGGCTGACTGTTTACAATTGTTTCCCACTCATCAACTTGAATAGAGTGAAGGATATGTTTTACATTTTACTGCTACACGTAGCATGTTCACATTTCCCTTACAATACAATTGATTAGTAATAGAATTACAGTAAATTAAACAGTCCCATAACAACTTATTTTTACAAAGTAAAACGTAAAAGAGAATGGTATCAACCTGCAGAGTTCATTAACGTGAGCGCCAACGCTGATCAATATTCATAACACAAACTCATCATTACATTATTGTTGTTGTAAATTAAACCAACCTCTTCCCCCTCATCATTCAGTTAGGCCTAATTTAAATTTGATTGTGAAGTAACTTGCACAATTATCACCCACTTGGATAGAGTCAAGGACACATTTGCATTATTCTTAAGGCCTATTGCAACACGTTGGACATTTTAATTTCATTTTAATTTCCCATTTCCCAATCAAATTGATTAGTAATAGTTATTACTATTACTAACAGTATCATATCAGCTATTATTTACAAAGTAAAATGTAAAAGAGAATGTTATCAACCCGCAAGGCATGCTGAAAAATTATTTGCTGCTGATCAATAGGCATAATATTAGTGGGGCTGCAGGGTAGCCTATTGGTTAGAGCGTTGGACTAGTAACCAAAAGGTTGCAAGTTCAAATCCCCAAGCTGACAAGGTACAAATCTGACATTCTGCCCCTGAACAGGCAGTTAACCCACTGTTCCTAGGCCACCATTGAAAATAAGAATTTGTTCTTAAACTGACTTGCCTTGTAAAATAAATAAATAACACAACCTCATCATTACACTATTGTCTTTCTAAATTAAATCAACCTCTTCACCCTCCTTATCATTCAGTTAAGCCTAATTTATATTTCATTGTGAAGTAAGATGCACAATTATCTCCAATTCATCCATTTGTCTATTCAGTGAAGAGAAAGAGATTCATTAGTGCCTGGCTGGGTACGAACGTCCTACAGCTGTCACGACTTCCACCAAAGGTGGCTCTTCTCCCTGTACGGGCGGGGTTCGGCGGTCGGCGTCTCTGGCCTACTATCCATCACCGATCCATGTTTCCTTTTCCATTTGTTTTGTCTTTGGTTCTATCAACACCTGGTTTTCATTTTTCTGTGTGTATATTTACCCTGTTTCCCCGCTTAGGTTTGTGCGGGATAATTTTTTTCTTGTTGCTTGTGGAGGCTTGCCTCAGTGTATTTTCGCGTGTAGTAATTTTAGTAAGGTGCGTTGTGGTTCTACCCCTTATGGGTGAACTGTTTGTTCCCATTGGGTTTTGGGATTTTGTACTGGACTGTGTTTGTTTTGGACTTGCCCTGATTAAAAGTTACACGCTACACTGACATTTATGCACTCCTGCATTTGACTCCTCACTTACCTTCAGTGTGCACGCAACAACAGCACAATGTCTTGGCTGGTTAACATCTCTGGGCAAATAAATTCATAAAAAATCATACAATGTGATTTTCTGTATTTTTTTCCCTCATTTTGTCTGTCATAGTTGAAGTGTACCTATGATGAAAATTACAGGCCTCTCTCATCTTTTTAAGTGGGAGAACTTGCAAAATTGGTGGCTGACTAAATACTTTTTTGCCCCATTGTACATGCACATAGTGTTTTGACTGGGCCAGGGGTTAATAAACACTGCACATAAGACCTACAAGCAGCAGCATTGTTAATTAGCGCAGCAATCATGGAGAAAAAATGATTTAATGGTTAAAAAAATACATTCAATGACGTGAATTCACAATTCAGATATGGTTTTGCTAGGAGGCAATACAGTTCAATCTACTGCAGTCCTAGCTACCTACCTACTGGTCGTCACTAGTTACCATAACCACAAAGTCATACAGCCCACCTATTTCAACAATTTCTCTTCTTAAAAGGTGATTTTCAACCTAATCTTAACCAAACCTTTTGCCTAACCCTTATCTTAAATGAAAAAAATATATCATTTTTGTTCTCATGAACAAGATCTGAGCGGTAGATTTCGGCTTGCATTTTGACTCAGAAAGTAATCTTAATCAGAAAAGGTTGGTGACCACTGTTCTAGATTTTCCCTGTCAACACTATCAACATTTCCCTTTACTGTGGTAATTGTGATCAAATCAATGTAATATTAACCACATTCAATACAACATCCCGAAACAAAAACAAACTATGTAAGAGATTTTGTTGTAGGCAGAATCCATCGGAGTAGGATTATATTGCATTGACACCTACTACTCAGCCAGTACTCTACACAGACCTGTGCGGCATAAACAATCGGTGCTGCATTAGACCTATATGCAAATAGATCATTGCATATATGGATCTGTGCCATTTACCTTGAACTGGACTGTTTTTACAGCATGAGTGGTTGTGAGCAGATGCACTTGTTTTGAGATCAATGCGTAAGCTGCATTCAGCCCCGTGTGCACATTTTTCATATCCTTTGCTAGTCAGTGAATTATTAACCTTGTTATATATATTTTGTAGTCAGCAATAGTGGAATGGTTGCTTCCTACAAGAGCACAAAACGTGTGCATTTCTAGACATCTTTGAAAAGCGAGTCAGGTAAAATAGCTTTTTTTTTGTCTTAAAGGGGAAGTGTTGTATTTTGCGACAGGCTTGAATAAGCTAAGTAGCTAATCGGCAGAGGGTTTGAATAATTTGTCTGATTCTCTGTAATAATGGTATTAGAATTCTTGCATCAAACAAAACAGCATTTTCAGTCACCTCCTTGTCTGAAGGACAATTGGATAAACAAGTTAACGTCAAGCCCTGCATGTTGTTTTTCAAAAGTAGGACTATATTGAACACCACACATTGGCTGCTACTGTATGCTGAATGATAGAACAGCTATTTCCATGTTAATATGTTATGGGATGCTTTTTCTCCATTGTTTTTGATGGTAGGTCACACTGGTAAGCCTACATTATGATCAAATAGCCACAGTAATCTACATGGCCACTGTTAAAACTGTAACTTAATGCAGGTTCAGCCTCACTAAATGCAAGCTGGAATTCGCACTGAATATTCATTAGGTTAAAGTTTGCGCTCAGCAGACCTGAAATTTGCTCAGTGCTGGAAAAAAATGGATGGAACATTGGTTGCGAGCTTTCAGACATATTTAACAAAATATGTTGAGTCTTTATCATTATATAGAGAACATGCAAGACAAGAGAGATGAAGAGAGACCAAGCAGGATGAGCGAGATGGAGAGAGGATAGAGAACAGCAGAAAGATATATTTCCACTGGGAGCGAAGAAAGTCAGAGATAGAGAGAAAGAGAGTGGCACATTGAGCAGAGACTTGACCTTGAGAACATGGTAAATGGAGGAGGGAGCACAGGAGATGAGATGGGAGGCTATTTAATCCGCGATTGAAACAAGGGCTTCTATACCCTCTTGGCACCATCTCCCACAGCTAAGTACTCAGAGAGAATCCACCAAGCCCAAAGGCCTGTGTCTCTTTTACCTATAAACAGTATTTCCCTCTCTTTCTCGCTATACACTACATGACCAAAAGTATGTGGACACGTGCTCACCAAACATCTAATTCCAAAATCATGGGCATTAATATGGAGTTGGTCCCCCCGTTTTCCATCATAACAGCCTCCACTCTTTTGGGAAGACTTTCCACTAGATTGCCCTGGGGACTTCCTTTCATTCATCCACAAGAGCACTAGCTAGTGAGGTCGGGCACTGATGTTGGGCGATTTGGCCTGGCTCGCAGCCAGCCGTTACGATTCATCCCAAAGGTGTCCGATGGAGTTGAAATCAGGGCTCTGTACAGGCTAGTCAAGTTCTTCCACAACAATCTTGACAAACCGTTTCTGTATGGACCTTGCTTTGTGCACGGGGGCACTGTAATGCTGAAACATTTAAGGGCCTTCCCCAAATTGTTTCCACAAGGTTGGAAGCACAGAATCGTCTAGAATGTCATGGTATGCTGTAGTGTTAGGATTTCCCATCACTGAAACTAATGGACCTAGCCCGACCCATGATAAACAGACCCAGACATTATTCCTCTTCCACCAAACTTGACAGTTGGCACCACGCATTTGGACGGATAGCGTTTGTGGCATCCGCCAAACCCAGATTACTCCGTCGGACTGCCAGATGGTGTTGCATCAGTCTTCACTCCAGAGAACGTGTTTCCGCTGCTTAAGAGACCAATGGTGGCGAGCCAATGGATACCAATGGATACTTAAAATAAGTATTCACTATCGACAGCCAACAGGCACAGATGCACAGGTAAATGTGAAGTCAAATGTGAACCATCACATACTGTATGATGCAAAATACAGGAGATATTATTCAATTTCTACTGACATCCAGTGAATTATTGCACCAAATTACAATGTATGAAATAAAAAATGTCTTAGAGCATTTCTATCACATAAATATGACAACAATAGAACAATTTTGCTTCAATAGTGGGAGGTACATTGTCGAACTCACATAGCACGGTGCTGCTGAATCACCCCCTCATTAACAGACGATTAACCTTGCCACACTCACCATTTACTTGGGTGCTATATTTATTCTGCACTGTGCTGTTTGCTGCCTACTGTATAGATGTACCTGTTTCTTCTTTCTTATTTCCGAGAGACAGACTAATAACTTTTTTTCAGCTGGTAGTTAATGCCTGAAGCAGAGAGAGTGAAGAGGGATCCCATCTCCTCAGTATCACCCCGTCACCCACATCTCCTCTGCCTATGAGATGACATTTTACATGCTGGGTACAACACTGCTTCACTCTTCACACCATGTAATCACGAGTTCTGAGCAACACTTCCACTCAATATTCTGTCACTCTGCTTTCTTCTTCAACTGGTGGCTGTAGCTGTAGTCGAGGGAAGGACTTTGAAAGGTTTGCAAACGACTGTTGGTCTATAAAAATCATCTTCTATTCTATTCTGCTGTTGCCTGTGTTATACCTTGTATTCCCTTCCATCCCTCTGGCAAGGTTGCCGTGACACGTAAACAAACTAACAAATCAATAACAGAGTAAACAAAAGATGGATTCTGAGCACCAGTAACTAGTGACCTAATAATGCATATACAAATACAGATATAAATGCACATGAATAAATGATGGAATGAAAGACGTGCTGAGCTACAGTAAATAAGGCTCTATCTATGCTCCCCGTCCTGCTTCTCCTGCTGTCAGTGTGGGAAACACACACCAGGAGCCCTTAACTTAATGCCTCCACAAATAGGACCACAACACTCTTCTTAACACCCGGCTTGTTTCTAGGGCTAACACTCTGTAATTGGAAACACGGAATTGCTATGTGCCACATTTATACAAAATCCCCCACAAGTGTATTTCATTTTTATTTACTTCAACACCCAGAATTGCTGTTGTTATTCTATGTTCTGCAGCACAACAGCAGTCTAAAGTGCACAAACATTGTCCCTCAGCTTCTGACCTCATACCTCCTAATGAAATTGTGTTATGCACTAGTGGATCTATCTCAAGTTGCAACTTCCATATGCACTGCAATATGCACTAATATTGGATGAATCACATTCCATATGATTTAAACTATGTCACAGTACTTACAGTTGAAGTCAGTAGTTCACATACACCTTAGCCAAATACATTTAAACTCAGTTTGTCACAATTCCGGACATTTAATCTGAGTAAAAATTCACTGTCTTAGGTCAGTTAGAAACACCACTTTATTATTAGAATGTGTAATGTCAGAATAATGGTAGAGATAATTATTTATTTCTGCATTTATTTCTTTCATCACATTCCCAGTGGGTCAGAAGTTCACATACACTCAATTAGTATTTGGTAGCTTTGCCTTTAAATTGTTTAACTTGGGTCAAACATTTCGGGTAGCCTTCCATAAGCTTCCCACAATAAGTTGTGTGAATCTTGGCCCATTCCTCCCGACAGAGATGATGTAACTGAGACAGGTTTGTAGGCCTCCTTGCTCGCACATTCTTTTTCAGTTCTGCCCACACAGTTTCTATAGGATGGAGGTCAGGGCTTTGTGATGGCCACTCCAAACCCTCGACTTTGTTGTCCTTAAGCCATTTTGCCACAACTTTGGAAGTATGCTTGGGGTCATTGTCCATTTGGAAGGACCATTTGCTAACAAGCTTTAACTTCCTGACTGATGTATTGAGATGTTGCTTCAATATATCCACACCATTTTCAATCCTCATGAAGCCATCTATTTTGTGATGTGCACCAGTCCCTCCTGCAGCAAAGCACCCCCACAACATGATGCTGCAACATGATGCTGCCACCCCTGTGCTTCACGTTTGGGATGGTGTTCTTCAGCTTGCAAGCCTCCCCCTTTTTCCTCCAAACATAACGAAACTATTAGAAACAGTTCTATTTTTGTTTCATCAGACCAGAGGACATTTCTCCCAAAAATCTTTGTCCCCGTGTGCAGTTGCAAACCATAGTCTGGCTTTTTTATGGCGGTTTTGGAGCAGTGGCTTCTTCCTTGCTGAGCGGCCTTTCAGGTTATGTCGATATAGGACTCGTTTTACTGTGGATATAGATACTTTTGTATCTGTTTCCTCCAGCATCTTCACAAGGTCGTTTGCCGTTGTTCTGGGATTGATTTGCCCTTCTCACAAAGTACGTTCATCTCTAGGAGACAGAACGAGACTCCTTCCTGAGCGGTATGACTGCTGCGTGGTCCAATGGTGTTTACACTTGCGCACTATTGTTTGTACAGATGAGCGTGATACCATCAGGTGTTTGGAAATTGCTCCCAAGAATGAACCAGACTTGTGAAGGTCTCCAATTTTCTTCTGAGGTCATGGCTGATTTCTTCTGATGTTTCCATGATGTCAAGCAAGGAGGCACTGAGTTTGAAGGTAGGCCTTGAAATACATTCACAGGTACACCTCCAATTGACGCAAATTATGTCAATTAGCCAATCAGAAGCTTATAAAGCCATGACATCATTTTCTGGAATTTTCCAAGCTGTTTAAAGGCACAGTCAACTTAGTGTATGTGAACTTCTGACCCATTGGAATTATGATACAGTAAATTAGAAGTTAAATAATCTGTCTGTAAACAATTATTGGAAAAATTACTTGTGTCATGCACAAAGTAGATGTCCTAACCGACTTGTTAACAAGACATTTGTGGAGTGGTTGAAAAACAAGTTTTAATGACTCCAACCTAAGTGTATGTAAACTTCCGACTTCAACTGTACCTATAAAGTACCATACTGGAAATGTTAACATTACTTATTTAGGTAAATTGCATGCATACACACCTTTTCATATACAATCCCCGTCATCCAGGGGGAAAACTACAAGCATTTCTAACCTATTACCTATGGGGAACATTTTTTGAAGCAGAGCCATGAATATGAGGGCAGCATGTGTGTGTGACTAAAAACATTTATCCCTGTTCAAAGAGCACATTTTAAAACATCAACCCAGAGACAGAGAGGAGCAGAAGAATGCTTAAGCACCGCCTTTAGCTCAATACACCTTTCTGATTCTAAATATGAGAACACCTAGTATGTTGAGGTCTGTATTATCAATATGGTAACTACAAGGCTATGCATGGTAGGCTACACAGGGTTTAAACAAAGACATGGTAGACCAAACCATTTAAATACCACGTAACAGGACGAGTTTACTTTGAAATGACCATGTCACATTGAACATAATTATGTTCCCATATGTACCGATATGTTCAATGGGAAAATCTCTTATCTTTTCAACATTCACATTCATACCTACCCCCAAACACACACACACACACACACACACACACACACACACACACACACACACACACACACAACATAGGGTAAGTGTACCTATTAAGCCCTACAAAAATCTAAGTTTAGACATTTGTAATTCATACAGCCCTGATTTCGTTCAAAATAAAAATTGATAAAATGAAAGATTCATGTGTCATGTGAAGTTTTATGACTTAAATATTTGTGCAGCGCCGTTATGGCTATTAGCAGGACTGTTAGCACAACAATAGACTTTCCTAGAAGGAGGGTAGGGGGAGAATTATTTCGTCAAATGTATTTCTTAGTTAAGTTGGCTGTATCACAACTGTCTATGATTGGTAGCAATTTCATTTTAATCCACCAGAATAGACAGAACAAATAATACAACAAATACTGTGGTTAAACTCAATATACCAGTTGATCAAAAAAACTTTATCAATTGGAACCTTTAACATGGAGGGGAAAAAGTATTATTATTAACCCTGTTTTTCCCAAGTGTAGCGGTCTGTGAATTCTGAAAACAACGTTTCTGGGATGGGCTTTTATTTGGACAGTAGATTGGTCATATTGGTCGTGGCGCAGTGTTCTAAGGCACTGTATCGCAGTGCAAGAGGCATCATTATAGCCTCTGGTTCGAATCCAGGCTGTATCACATCCGACCATGATTGGATGTTCCATAGTTCGTTGCACAATTGGCCCAGGGTCATCCAGGTTTAGGGATGATTTGGCTGGCTGGGATGTCCTTGTCCAAAAAATAGTCAAGGTGGGCTAATAGGTTTCTCTCCCTCTAAAAACAGAAATGAATATGTTAACCTTTATTCAGATTGCAATCACTCACTTTCATTTTTTTGAAAACAAAATAATCTCCAAAATATCATTACATATAACCTGATACTTTGTTTAAGACAATTGATCAGCATTAAAAAGGAGAAGAAAAAAAGAGGCCTGCAGAAAGTTTTGGTTCAAAAACATGAATAAATAAATTCTAAATAACAAAAAGACTTTATTTACAAATGAGGGATGTCTCACCCCATGTTCAAGAATGGCCTTTTTCTCACGCACTAGGTTAAATGAGGTTAAATCTCCAAAATATTGTTATTTTTCAACAAAGCAATTATTATTATTATTTAGAATTATATAAAAGCCTCTTACAAATTATCACATTTTTACAAAAAAAATCTCATTAGATATTAATTTAGAATCCCCCAATCCTCTAAATGTAATTATTTGCGGAAAGTCACTTCATTGAAAACAATATTTGTCGATTAACTGTAGACCTACCGTAGGTGACATGAGTCTCACTATTGTTGAGTAATGTGCTGTTAAAAGTGGTGTAGGTCTTATTTATTTAAAAAGCATATTGAAGTTAGTACTGCTCTTAGTACTGAGGGTTTAGTTTTTAGTTTTTCTTGGAATAGAAGCACCATTATATGAATCAAATAAATTAACCTCTTGAAACTCCCCATCCCGGATCCGGGATTGTGACTAAGCCTCAGGCTCATTAGCATAACGCAACGTTAACGATTTCTGAAAATCGCAAATAAAATTAAAATAATGCGTTTGCTCTCAAGCTTAGCCTTTTCTTAACAACACTGTCATCTCAGATTTTCAAAATATGCTTTTGAACCATAGAAATTGACTAATTTGTGTAAGAGTATGCAAAGCTAGCATAGCATTTTGTGTAGCATGTAGCACGCAACATTTTCACAAAAGCCAGATAACCAAATAAATAAAATAATTTACCTTTGAAGAGCTTCTGATGTTTTCAATGAGGAGACTCCCAGCCACATACCAAATGCGCAGTGTTTCCTGAAAGCGTCTGTGTGTAGGAGAAATCGTTCCGTTTTCTACATTGCGCCTGGCTACCGAAACGAACCGAAAATGCAGTCACCTACAACGTGAAACTTTTTCCGGATTAACTACATAATATCGACCGAAACATGGCAAACGTTGTTTGGAATCAATCCTCAAGGTGTTTTTTCACATATCTCTTCATTGACATGCAGTTCTTGGAAGCTTGCTTCTCTGTCTGTGCCCCATGGAAAAATACTGGCAGGTGACTTTTGCGCACCAATTTCGGCGCAGGACACCGGGCGGACACGTGGTAAATGTGGTCTCTTATGGTCAATCTTCCAACGATCTGCCTACAAATACGTCACAATGCTGCAGACACCTTGGGGAAACGACAGAAAGGGCAGACTCATTCCTCTTGCGTTCACAGCCATATAAGGAGATCATGAAAGACAGAGCCTCAAAAATCCTTGTCATTTCCTGGATGCCAAGTCATCTTGGTTTTGCCTGAAGCTCACGTTCTAGGGCACGCACAGAGAAGATATTTGTATTTCTGGACACGTCAGAGTGTTTTCTTTCGAACAGTAGCAATTATATGCATAGTCGAGCATCTTTTTGTGACAAAATATCTTGTTTAAAACGGGAACGTTTTTCTTCCAAAATGAAATAGCGCCACCATAAGTGTAAGAGGTTAAACAACATTTCTTAAAATCAATCCCATATACTATGTTCTTACAAAAAATATTTTAGTTCTCTAGTACAGCAACCATTGAAGGCTATCGAATTCTGCGGCAGCCCGCAAGGTGTGCTGCAGTATGATGCAACTTTTAAAGGAGGAACCACAGTATGTGAAAGTCGTCACTGGGCATAATAGGTACCGAATGAATCCTTTAAGTCTATGGGTGTTCCTAATAAGCCCACCTCTTAAATAATACGTTTATTTCCAAATCTTGAAAACTTACAATTTGATATTAATATGTAAGTTTCAATTATAATCATCTCCCTAAAAGTATTAATCAATTGATCATTACTATTCATCAAGCAGCATTCATAACAGGGGGTGTACAGTATAATCTTATCCTCAGAGATCAATTTGGCCCCAGGCATTTCTTGACAACCAGTACACATCTGATTCAACTAATCAACTAATCATAGACTTCAATCAATACTTGATCAGTTGAAGCAGGTGCGTTGCTTCTTGGTTATAGCAAAAACACATGAATCCACACCAGCACTCTTTGTATAAGACGCCATGCACAAAGACCATAACCCAAACAATTTTTAATGAATCATCTGAAAGCTGGTTCACATTTGCTGTACTTGTATTATTTTTAAATAGTTCAATGTGTTTCCCTAAAGCCTGCCTGCAGACAGTTCCAAATCTCGCTCTCTACACTCTTATAAAAAAGGGTTCCAAAAGGGTTCTTTGCATGTCCCCATAGGATCCCTTTTTAGTTCAAGGAAGAAGGCTTTTTGTTTCCAGGTAGAACTCTTTTGGGTTCTATGAAGAACCCTCCGTGGAAAGGGTTCTACATGGAACTCAAAAGGTTTCCACCTGCAACCAAAAGGGTTTCACCTGCAACCAAAAATGGTTCTTCGAAGGGTTCTCCTATGGGGACAGCCAAATAACCATTTTTGGTTCTAGATAGCACCGTTGTATTACAAAGGTATGTGGCGAACCAAAAAATAGAAACACCTGGATGAATGAGGGACAAATATATGACGTTTTCCCGGCCCTAGCTGCATGAGTAATTGTCCAATATTTATCTTGTTGTCCTTCAATTGTTTCCATTTTTCTCCATTACTTGTATTTCTGCTATCCCTGATATCCTTCAAGCCTGATTGTATTCTTCTCTCTCTGCATCAATGACTACCTGTCCACCCCAAACCAGTGGAGTGTATTCATGGATGTGAAGGGAAGCTGGGCTGGGCTTCCCCAAATATTCAACCAACAAACAAATTTAAATGATGAAATAAATTATCTTTTGACTGTGTTTTCATAATTTTCTGTCTATTCACCAGTGTCTGAATCTCACTGGAGAAATCATCCAAGTGAGGGAAATAGTGCCCCTCTGTCTCAGTATGTGCAGCATTTATCAGTGTGTAGTCAAACAGCTTTTAAATTCAAAACATCATTTGTAGGGAACACAGGTGATCAACCTATGAGCAGCAGTTGCTTCTAATCAGGGTTGCCACTAATCTGCCAATCAGGGATGTGGCTTCGCTGGTGTACCTGTATACAAGTTAGTCACAAAGAAATACAGAATAACAGGGTATGGGAGCAGGCATGAAGGGCAATTGAGTGTGTCAAGCGTGAACCACTCATGAATAAATAGCTTTAGGTGTCTGCATACTTGGATACATTATATTAATTCATGAGATAACTTACCATAGAATACAATATGTGGTGCTCTAGAACCTTAAAGGGTTCTTTGGCTGTCCCCGTAGGAGAACCATGTGAAGGACCCCTTTTGGTTGCAGGTAGAACGCTTTTGGGTTTCATGTAGAACCCAAAAGAGTTCTACCTATGGGGACAGTCAAATAACTATTTTGGAACCTTTTTTTGAATATGAATGCGATTCTGATCTAACCATCAATTAACATGTTTTGCCACTGTGTCACGCCCTGGTCGAAATATATTGTGTTTGTCTTTATTTATTTGGTCAGGCCAGGGTGTGACATGGGATAATGGTGGTGTGTTTAGTCTTGGGGTTTTGTTAGATATTGGATGTGTGGTTTAGTGGGGGTATCTAGCATAGTCTATGGCTGTCTGGAGTGGTTCTCAATCAGAGGCAGGTGTTTATCGTTGTCTCTGATTGGGAACCATATTTAGGCAGCCATATTCTTTGAGTATTTCGTGGGTGATTGTTCCTGTCTCTGTGTTTGTGTTCACCAGATAGGCTGTATAGGTTTTCACGTTCGTTCTTTGTTTTGTTTGTTATTTCATGTCTAGTTCATTTTTATTAAAGAACATGAATAACCACCACGCTGCATTTTGGTCCGCATCTCCTTTGACAGACGAGAACCGTTACACACTGGCCTGTGATGATTGAAGTTCAATGTAGCCTAGTCCTTTCAAGCTCACAAACTAGCTAGCTATCTTAGCTGGTTCATTGTTGCCCATGCGAGGAAGTTAGGCTACATATATATAACTAGGTAGCCTAATGACAATAAAAATAAAAACATACTGTATGACAGACTCCTAGACCATTTTGCCAACATGAAAGAGCAGAGCATGCCATTGGCATTCAACTTGTCTACAAGGAGGTAGAGTCCCCCAAATTGTTGTACTTGCATGCACACACACACACACACACACACACACACAGAAATAAGTACCATGGACAGCCACATGATATTGAGCAACATTGATTGGACTAAATTGTTTTTAGTATCTTTAAGTTTGTTTTCAGTGTGTTCAGTTTAAATGGTGCTGAAATAGCAGAGGTAGTGCTCATGTTGTCTCTGTGCATTGGATGTTTAGTAAACTGTCATGAACTTGCTTGACCGTGTTGCTATTCATGTCGCTGTTTGTTACAAGCAATATTTTCTTTGTGGACTTCACTGAACAGATGTTGCTCTCTGGTTTTGTGCTGAAACAAACTTATGTGAAGTAGAATTTATTCTGCCACTGTTTTTTCATGGATTTATTGTATCCTGGTATGTGAATGAATGGGTTATAGAGCAAACAATGCAATTTTCACAACACATGTTGTAATATGGATTTTTTACTGGCTTGGATTCCACAGTGATTTTACCCACACGCCGCTACTGCTACAAACGTATTTTGGAGAAAGTACAGTCTTTTAAATCTTCTTAATTGTTTTAAATCTTGGTAAAGGCAGGATGAATATACATAACTGTAGTTTGAGTATTTTAATCAAAAAACACATTTATTGAATATTAGGGATAGCAACACACAATCTCTATGCGTTGCAATGAAAACTGGGCTTAATATGAGCATAATGGCAAAAATTTGAAAAGTAATGATCTATGGTAAAATAGACAGAATAGCAAAGTTTGGAAACCAATGGTCTGGGGTAAAAATATACACCATATACTACAATATTATAAAAACTAAGTATTGATCATATTGAGCAATATTTATTTATTTCCATTTAGATTCTGTAAGAGGGGGTGCTTTGTGTGCTACTGTACCCTTCAAGCCAACTCTGCGATAAATGTTTATTTGACAGAAAAGCCATCTACATTGCATTCTAAAAGTGTTCAGACAACTTGACTTTTTCCACATTTTGTTTTACGTTACAGCCTTGTTCTAAACTTGGAACTCTAGGGGCATTATTTCATTTTTGGATAAAGAAACATTCCCGTTTTAAACAAGATATTCTGTCACGAAAAGATGCTCGACGATGCATATAATTGACAGCTTTGGAAAGAAAACACTCTGACGTTTCCAAAACTGCAAAGATATTATCTGTGAGTGCCACAGAACTGATGCTACAGTCGAAACCAAGATGAAACTTCAAACAGGAAATGAGCAAAATGTTTGAAGCGCTGTTTTCCAATGTTTACTTATATGGCTATGATTGCGCCCTGAACGAGCCTACACTTTCTGCTGTTTCCCCAAGGTGTCTGCAGCATTGTGACGTATTTGTAGGCATATCATTGGAAGATTGACCATAAGAGACCACATTTACCAGGTGTCCGCCCGGTGTCCTGCGTCGAAATTGGTGCGTAATCTTCAGCTGCAAGTATTCTTCCATGTGATTCAGAGGAGAAAGCAGAGTTCCACGAACGATATATCAACGAAGAGATATGTGAAAAACACCTTGAGGATTGATTCTAAACAACGTTTGCCATGTTTCATTCGATATTATGGAGTTAATTTGGAAAAAAGTTTGGCGTTTTGATGACTGAATTTTCAGGTTTTTTTGGTAGCCAAACGTGATGTACAAAACGGAGCGATTTATCCTACACAAAGAATCCTTTTGGGAAAACTGAACATTTGCTATCTAACTGAGAGTCTCCTCATTGAAAACATCCGAAGTTCTTCAAAGGTAAATTATTTTATTTGAATGCTTTTCTGGTTTTTGTGAAAATGATGCCCGCTAAATGCTATGCTAAATGCTACGCAAGCTATCAATACTCTTACACAAATGCTTGTTTTGCTATGGTTGAAAAGCATATTTTGAAAATCTGAGATGACAGTGTTGTTAAGAAAAGGCTAAGCTTGAGAGCTAGCATATTTATTTCATTTAATTTGCGATTTTCATGAATAGTTAACGTTGCGTTATGGTAATGAGCTTGAGGCTATGATTACGCTCCCAGATACGGGATTGTTCGATGCTAGAGGTTAAATTGTTTATTTTCCTCAATCTACACACAATACCCAATAATGACAAAGCAAAAACAGGTTAAGAAATTTTTGCAAATGAATACATTTAAAAAAATGAACTATGACATTTACATAACTATTCAAACACTTTACTCAGTATTCTGTTGAAACAGCTTTGGCAGCGAGTACAGCCTCGATTCTCATGGGTATGATGCCACAAGCTGGAGCCCCTATATTTGGGGAGTTGCTACAGATCCTCTCAGGCTCTTTCAGGTTGGATGTTGAGCATCGTTGAACAGCTATTTTCAGGACTCACCAGATATGTTCTATCGGATTCAAGTCCGGGCTCTGGCTGGGCCACTCATGGACATTCAGAGACTTGTCCAGAAGCGACTCCTGGATCTTCTTGGCTGTGTGCTTGGGGTCTTTGTCCTATTGGAAGGTGTACCTTTGCTCCAGTCTGAGGTCCTGCACGCTCTGGAGCAGGCTTTCATCAACGATCTTTCTGTACTATGTCCCGTTCATCCTACCCTCAACCTTGACTAGTCTCCTAGTCCCTGCTGCTGAAAAACATTCCCACAGCATGATACTTTCACCACAATGCTTCACCGTAGGGATGGTGATAGGTTTTCTTCAGACGTGAAGCTTGGCATTCGGGCCAAAGAGCTCAATCTTGGTTTCATAAGACCACAGAATCTTGTTTCTCAGGGTCTGAGAGTCCTTTAGGTGCCTTTTGGCAAACTCCAAGCGGGCTGTCATGTTCCTTTCACTGAGGAGTGGCTTGCGTCTGGCCACTCTACCATGAAGGCCTGATTGGTAGAGTGCTGCAGAGATGATTGTCCTTCTGGAAGGTTATCCCATCTCCACAAAGGAACTCTGGTGCTCTGTCAGAGTGACCATTGGGTTCTCGGTCACCTCCTTGACCTTCTCCCCAGATTGCTTTGTTTGGCCGGGTGGCCAGCTCTAGGAAGAGTCTTGGTCATTCCAAACTTCTTCCATTTAAGAATGATGTAGACCACTCTGTTCTCAGGGACCTTCAATGCTGCAGACCCTTCCCTAGATCTGTGCCTCGACAAAATCCTGTCTCGCTTAGTTTTTGCTCCGACATGCACTGTCAACTGTGAGACATTATATAGACAGTTGTGTGCCTTTCCAAATGTCCAATCAATTGAATTTACCACAGGTGGACTTCAATCAAGTTGTAGAAATATCTCAAGGATGATCAATGGAAACATGATGCACCTGAGCTCAATTTTGAGTTTCATAGCAAAGGGTTTACAAAAATGGGTTTTGCTTTGCCATTATGTGGTATTGTGTGTAGATTGTTGCGATTTTTTTATTTATTTAATCCATTTTATAATAAGGCTGTAACATAACAAAATGTGGAAAAAGGGAAGGAGCCTGAAAACTTCCCAAATGCACTATATGTATACCGTAGCAATGCAAGGTTAACTTAACAGTAAAATAAGACTATATGCATTTCAAAAAATAAGTTATGAGTGCTTGAGATCTATATTGTTGTGGTTCACCAAGTCATGTTGCAACTTTATTGACTGACATGTGGTATGATTATTCCTTTTGTTCCATAAAGATTATTTTTATACCCAAAATACCTACTTTTGTTGGTCACGTTATGTTGAGAAATCCACCGGAAATAGCAGTCACGACAACGGCGAAAAAAAATCAAAATTATGTCCATAATATCGACAGAAACAGGGCAAACGTTTTTTTAAAATCAATTCTCAAGGTGTTTTTCAAATATCTATTCAATAATATATCAACCGGGACAATTGGCTTTTCAGTAGGAGCAAGAGGAAAAATGACTACCTCTGTCTTTTACCCAAGAATCACTCTGAGAGCCCTCAGCTGGCCACTTACGCATTGTAGTCGTTTACGCTCATTCTTCAAAATAAAGGCCTGAAACTACGTCTAAAGGCTGGAGACACCTTAGAGAAGCCACAGAAAAAGTAATCTGGTTGATACCCCTTTCAATGGGCAATAGGGATGCATAGAAAGACAGGGGTTTCAAAATAAGAGTCACTTCCTGATTGGATTTCTCTCAGGATTTCGCCTGCAATATCAGTTCTGTTATACTCACAGACAGTATTTTACAGAGTTGGAAACTTTAGAGTGTTTTCTATCCTAAGCTGTCAATTATATACATATTCTAGCATCTGGTCTTGAGAAATAGGATCGTTATTTTTCCAAAAATAAAAATAGTGCCCCCTAGTTTCAAGAGGTTAACAAGGAAAGAAATTCCACAAATTAATGTTTAACGTTTAACACCTTTTAATTGAAATGCATTCCAGGTGACTACCTCATGAAGCTGATTGAGAGAATGCCAAGACTGTGCAAAGCTGTCATCAAGGTAAAGGGTGGCTACTTTGAAGAATTTAAAATATAAAAAATATTTAGATTTGTTTAACACTTTTTTGGTTACTACATGATTCCATATGTGTTATTTCATAGTTTTGATGTCTTCACTATTATTCTACAATATAGAAAATAGTACAAATGACGAAAAACCCTTGAATGAGTAGGTGTTCCAAACTGTGCTGTAATTCCACTGCGACATTATGGGGTATTGTGATTAGCCCAGTGATGAAATATCTAAATTTACTCAATTTGCAATTCTTTCTGTAACACATTTTCTAAAGTCAATGGGTGTGAATACTTGCTGCAGGCACTTTAAATCAATACATCAATTTCTTCATTTTGCATTAAGTAGGATCACTTATTTAAGATTGTATTAAAAATCACACGAACAGATTATTGCAGCTTTGAAATTGGACATGAGTATTAACTTACACATAACTGTCAATAACTTAATAAAAAAAACATCTAATTGGCTTAGAATAAAAACTGGTATGGATACAACAACCACATGAACTGGTATTTTTGGTGGCAGGTAGTCTAGTTGTTGGGCCAGTAACCGAAAGGTCACGAATTCAAATCCAAGAGCTGACAATTTCATAATCTGTTAATTAATGTGCCATTGAGCAAAGCAATTAACCATAATTTCCTAACTCTAATTTCACCATGGTCGCAGTTGATAATGTCAGACCCTGGTCGTGACCCTACTCTCTGAGGGTGTTCAGAAAGGGTTGGGATATGGAGAAAAAAAACATTTCCATTTCATACAAAAAACACATTTCAAATTCAAACACGTGTACATGTGTGAAGTAGGACAAACAAAACACCCACCAAATTATTATTAAATAAAAATCTTTCTTTAAAAAAAATGTTTTTAAATCCAATGATGGAAGATGGCTTATGGGTTCACTTACCCTACACACACTCACCTACAAGAGATAGAAGATCTCTGCAGGAAGGTGAAATAATTCAACACAAAGTGGAAATTAAACATTATGTCTGGCACAGCTGAAAGTCCCTTTCTGCAGTTGATTAAATCAATCTGCATATTCATGCAACACTGCTAGCATTACACAACTCATCAGAACTGGCAGGTAAAAATGAACCAGGCTTGTACAGTATGAGTTCATTCCAATCCCACCAAAAATCTTTGCAGAGTAGAGCTAAACTCTCAAAACCAGTGCAGGCAGGAGAGAGACATATGCTACTGTTATTCAAAATGTGCTGCATCATCCGTCATGTACAATTGAAGTCAGAAGTTTTCATACACTTAGGTTGGAGTCATTAAATCTCATTTTTCAACCACTCCACAAATTTCTTGTTGACAAACTATAGTTTTGTCAAGTCGGTTAGGTCATCTACTTTGAGCATGACACAAGTAATTTCCAACAATTGTTGACAGACAGATTATTTCACATATACAGTGGGGCAAAAAAGGATTTAGTCAGCCACCAATTGTGCAAGTTCTCCCATTTAAAAAGATGAGAGAGACCTGTAATTTTCATCATAGGTACACTTCAACTATGACAGACAAAATGAGAAAAAAACATCCAGAAAATCACATTGTAGTATTTTTAATGAATTTATTTGCAAATTATGGTGGAAAATAAGTATTTGGTCACCTACAAACAAGCAAGATTTCTGGCTCTCACAGATCTGTAACTTCTTCTTTAAGAGGCTCCTCTGTCCTCCATTCGTTACCTGTACTAATGACACCTGTTTGAACTTGTTATCAGTATAAAAGACACCTGTCCACAACCTCAAACAGTCACACTCCAAACTCCACTATGGCCAAGACCAAAGAGCTGTCAAAGGACACCAGAAACAAAATTGTAGACCTGCACCAGGCTGGGAAGACTGAATATGCAATAGGTAAGCAGCTTGGTTTGAAGAAATCAACTGTGGGAGCAATTATTAGGAAATGGAAGACATACAAGACCACTGATAATCTCCCTCGATCTGGGGCTCACCCTGTGGGGTCAAAATGATCACAACGGTGAGCAAAAATCCAAGAACCACACGGGGGGACCTAGTGAATGACCTGCAGAGAGCTGGGACCAAAGTAACAAAGCCTACCATCAGTAACACACTACGCCGCCAGGGACTCAAATCCTGCATTGACAGACGTGTCCCCCTGCTTAAGCCAGTACATGGCCAGGCCCGTTTGAAGTTTGCTAGAGAGCATTTGGATGATCCAGAAGAAGATTGGGAGAATGTCATATGGTCAGATGAAACTTTTTGGTAAAAACTCAACTCGTCGTGTTTGGAGGACAAAGAATGCTGAGTTGCATCCAAAGAACACCATACCTACTGTGAAGCATGGGGGTGTAAGCATCATGCTTTGGGGCTGTTTTTCTGCAAAGGGACCAGGACGACTGATCCGTGTAAAGGAAAGAATGAATGGGGCCATGTATCGTGAGATTGAGTGAAAACCTCCTTCCATTAGCAAGAGCATTGAAGATGAAATGTGGCTGCGTCTTTCAGCATGACAATGATCCCAAACACACCGCCCGGGCAACGAAGGAGTGGCTTCGTAAGAAGCATTTCAAGGTCCTGGAGTGGCCTTGCCAGTCTCCAGATCTCAACCCCATAGAAAATCTTTGGAGGGAGTTGAATGTCCGTGTTGCCCGGCAAAAGCCACAAAACATCACTGCTCTAGAGGAGATCTGCATGGAGGAATGGGCCAAAATACCAGCAACAGTGTGTGAAAACCTTGTGAAGATTTACAGAAAACGTTTGACCTCTGTCATTGCCAACAAAGGGTATATAACAAAATATTGAGATAAACTTTTGTTATTGACCAAATACTTATTTTCCACCATAATTTGCAAATAAATTCATAAATAATCCTGCAATGTGTGATTTTCTGGATTTTTTTTTCTTCTGATTTTGTCTGTCATAGTTGAAGTGTATCTATGATGAAAATTATAGGCCTTTCTCATATTTTTAAGTGGGAGAACTTGCACAATTGGTGGCTGACAAAATACTTTTTTGCCCCACTGTAATTCATTGTATCACTATTCTAGTTGGCCAGAAGTTTACGTACACTAGATTGACTGTGCCTTTAAACAGCTTGGAAAATTATGTCACAGCTTTAGAAGTTTCTGATAGGCTGATTGTCATAATTTGAGTCAATTAGAGGTGTAGCTGTGGATGTATATCAAGGCCTACCTTTGAAGTAAGTTCCTTTTTGCTTGACATCATGGGAAAATCAAAAGAAATCAGCCACGACCTCAGAAAAAAATTGTAGACCTCAACAAGTCTGGTTCATCCTTGGGAACAATTTCCAAATGCCTGAAGGTACCATGTCCATCTGTGCAAACAATAGCACGCAACTATAAATACCATGGGACCATGCAGCCTTCATACTGCTCAGGAAGGAGACGCGTTCTGTCTCCTAGAGATGAACGTACTTTGGTGTGAGAAGTGCAAATCAATCCCAGAACAACAGCAAAGGACCTTGTGAAGATGCTGGAGGAAACAAGTACAAAAGTATCTATATCCACAGTAAAGCAAGTCCTATATCAACATAACCAGAAAAGGCCGCTCAGCAAGGAGGAAGCCACTGCTCCAAAACGGTCATAAAAAGCCAGATTACGGTTTGCAACTGCACATGGGGACAAGGATTGTGCTTTTTGGAGAAACGTCCCCTGGTCTGATGAAACAAAAATAGAACTGTTTGGCCATAATGAGAATCGTTATGTTTGGAGGAAAAGGAGGAGGCTTGCGAGCCGAAGAACACCATCCCAACCGTGAAGCACGGGGGTGACAGCATCCTTTGTGGGGGTGCTTTGCTGCAGGAGGGACTGGTACACCTCACAAAATAGATGGCATCATGAGGTAGGAAAATGATGTGGATATAATGAAGCAACATCTCAAGACATCAGTCAGGAAGTTAAAGCTTGGTCTTAAATGGTTCTTCCAAATGGACAATGACCCCAAGCGTACTTCCAAAGTTGGGGCAAAATGGCTGAAGGACAACAAAGTCAAGGTATTGGAGTGGCACAAAGCCCTGACAAAGCCCTGACCTCAATCCCATAGAATCTGTGTGGGCAGATCTGAAAAAGCGTATGCGAGCAAGGAATTCTACAAACCTCACTCAGTTACACCAGCTCTATCAGGAGTAATGGGCCAAAATTCACCCAACTTATTGTGGGAAGCTTGTGGAAGTCTACCCAAATGTTTGACCAATGCTACCAAATAGTGTATGTGTATGTAAACTTCTGACCCACTGGGAATGTGATGAAAGAAATAAAAGCTTAAATAAATCGTTCTCTCTACTATTATACTGACATTTCACATTCTTAAAATAAAGTACTGATCCTAACTGAACTAAGACAGGGACATTTAACTAGAATTAAATGTCAGGAATTGTGAAAAACTGAGTTCAAATGTATTTGGCTAAGGTGTATGTAAACTTCTGACTTCACCTGTCCATGCAGTCTGAAAATACTATGTCTACATTTTTTTAAATAGAAAACAATCTGTGGCAACCGGGGTGCCAGCAGGGAGGTACATAGGAATGAGTTGGAACTTGGTCAGCTCTAGTGGGATAGATAGTTTACAAGGTGAGTCAACACCATGGAAAACTCTACCGGCACCAGATGTGGCTGATGATTCAACGGCAATACTACCCAGTCCAGGTGCTGCAACCAATTGGCACCTAGAATTGGTCCCACCTGTCCCTCGTTAACCTAATTGGTATAAGTAGAGGTGCAGTAACTCGAGAAGCACCTCACGCAAATGCAAAAGATACTAGGCAATTTTTGACTCACCTGTCTCTCTGTTCCTTATCTTGTTCCCCAAAAGGAAGAGGACCCATTCCCAGACAGTATGCCTCCCGGTGCAAGTATTGAAACCCCAGACTCATCTCTCTTTTGTTCAGTAACACAGGCGGTCTGATGAGCCGCCATGCCGGAAACATTGACCCACCCGTTATCTGAGAGGCCTTTCAATTGTGTTTCTCCCCTCTCTCATTCTTCCCAACCTTTATTAAATAACTTGTTTGAGCACTGCCAAATGGTCTCCCACTGTATTTAATTGTGAGGTTCATCTCTGACTCCCATGTACTGACACAAAACTAGGAACTTGTACTCTGACATAACTACTCAACATGCTTTTAGTGCTAATATATATATTTTAAATCATGTTTTTTAGGTGGATCTTGCTTCAAATTAATCATATTTGACACGTCATTCCAACTCAACTCTATTAGATCCCTGATTAGAACACCAAAATGAAAATGGCTGACAGCTCTGCTCTGAAATGTCATTGTGAGGCCTGGTGCAGTATGGGATTTGACTTTTAGGTCTGGAGCAGAGTGATAGGATTTGTTACAGACATGGCTTTACATGCACGCACACCAGTAGAGAGAGAACTACATATTCAATGTAGTTCCAGGGCAAAGATTAATTTTGACATAAAAGCCAATAGTCCAAATCTGGACAAATGTGAAGAGTACCTGCTCCTGGTGAAAATGTGCAAGTGATTTAACTGACCTGGGCTTCTCTGGGGATTTTCTGATCTCTGAATGAATTGTGTAAACATAACATTTACCACCCTTGCACGCAAGATGCAATATCCTGGGTTTTGTTGTGGAAGATATATTCATCGTCATCAAATTTCACCACTTTTTACCTCATCTTTGTTTATTTTGGTTGTGTGAAATTCTCAATAAACTGAAGGCCTCTGATTTTGCATGGGTGTCTGTCAATCATTCCTTTCATCATAGTAATTTCAGCACTGGATAAAACTATTTTGAATGCTCTTTAGGTCTATCTTCAGACCATCAGCAACTTTTGAACTATCCTGAACTTAACCCTAACCCGAGCCCTAACCCTTATTCTAAACCTAACCTGACAGTCACATTAGCAAGCAGTTGCTTATCAACATGTAGTATGTCTATCTGTAGAGCTGAATGGAAAATCCAGACTATCCAAATAACGTAACCCAGCAATCTTCTCTCAAACAACTTTCAATTCTAAAGCTGAACTAGGCAGGTGAGTATTTTTCAAATTTATTTAAGAACAATCACAACCTGAGGAAGTGAGGATGAGATAACAACAATATGTAATCGTTCTATAAAAGAGTGAGTTATCATACTAAAATATGATAACATGAGGGAAACTAGAAAGGGGGTAGATAGCTAAACCAGGAGTGTGAGGGGAAACCAGCAGGAACAAACTGCAGTCTGTAGATGTTCTAATCAAAATTCACTGTAAATCGCTTGATTTTTCTTATTATGCCGCTGTGCCAAGGCTGTAACGGTGTGAACACTGTATGCATATTAATACCTTCTTCCTACATGCCAGTCCGGCTATAACTCTCACAGCAAGGACCCACTGACAAGCACCAAACAATGGGACACTGCAGCCACAGCAGGAACCGCTCCACCCCCAACAAATACACACAAGCACACAGACGCATGAACAAGTGCACAGATGCGTGCAAACACACACATAGACACACACACACACACAACCAGGGGTTTTGGATGTACGCCCCCTGGTCACAATTCCATAAAGAAAAGCATTACCAATGCAACAGAGGGGTATTATCTCATGCACTCTGCCTATATGACAACAGCTCCAGCAATATTTTACCCATGCTGTGAACAGATAACACCCTGTTAACACCGTAAGGCATTCAGGCTTGAATGGTTGATGATGCTAGTTGGAGGTATTCTGAGAGGGGCTTACGGCTCCCATCAAGCCCTGACAATGACAAAACAGAGGTGTTAGTGTGGGGATGGAGGCCTGCGTAGTAAATTATTACCATCAGTCACATATACCCACTATTTAAGTGCAATGGAGTTATAGGCCAACCCATCCATTATCGGTTATCACAGAGTCAACTATTTGATGTGTGGGAAGAAATAGTCAGATCTCTCTCTCTCTCTCTAATGATCATTTGCTTTCCCTGCCTGAGTGATTTTTTTGTGCCACATTCATAGAAGGATGAGATGTTCGATGATGATGAGCCTGGCGGTGGTAACTGTGACTGGTACCCATGCACTCCTAATGCACTACTGCCGCCCACGCTTCACCAAACACTGCAAGCATCATTGCAAAGACATACACACACACACACGCTCATAGGCCAAATTACTTTACTGACCAGTGGTTTGGTACCGCCATAGAAATACTGTACAATGAATAGAAATGGATTGGAAGCACTAACCCTGGCATTTTCTCTGGTAATCTCTAGGGTACACTTGCAATGGCTGCCTGGTATTGTGATGCAGAAACATTGATGGTATTCTGGAATGTTTACTCAACAAATCACAGCACAGATTGAAGGGTACACTTCCTGCTTTTACTTGCTGGCATTAATATCCGCTAAATATGTGTTTGCAATTATGATTTGAAGATGGGAAGGTTAAGACAATGGCGTCACAATAACGCAGAGGTTCTACCGCTCTGAACCAACCATGGGACTAGCTCAATCGTTGTAGCTACACTGCCTGGGAAGAAGGCCGGCGGTCTGATGCAGATCATAAGATTGGTGAAAAAATATATAATTTTGAGCTGTTAGAAAAATAGACAATAACCATCTAGCCAGCTAGCTAACATCTAGGTTGAAGTTTACAAGGTTAACAGGGTTCTAATATCACATAACTCTTTTCAATTCATGGGACCAGCATTGCTAGTTAGCAGTGGCACTAGTAGTTATCAATGGCACTGGTACAATCAATTTGTTTAATTTCTAACTCTTCCACGTGGAATTTTTGTCTTAACCTTGTATTGTTTAACCTACAATGGCTTGTAAAAGTATTCACCGCCTATTTTGTTGCCGTACAACCTGGAATGAGAATGGATTTTGAGGTGTTTGTATCATTTGATTTACACAACATGCCTACCACTTTGAAGATGCAAAATATTGTTTTATTGTGAAACAAAAGAAATAAGACAAAAAACAGAAATCTTGAGTGTGCATAACTATCCCCCCCCCCCATAGTCAATACTTTGTAGAGCAACCCTTTGCAGCAATTACAGCTGCACGTCTCTTGGGGTATGTCTCTATACGCTTGGCACATCTAGCCACATCAAAGCAAAACTGCTCCAGCTCCTTCAAGTTGAATGGGTTCTGCTGGTGTACAGAAATCTTTAAGTCATACCACAGACTCTCAATTGGATTGAGGTCTGGGATTTGACTAGGCCATTCCAAGACATTTAAAATGTTTCCCCTTAAACCACTTGATTCTTGCTTTAGCAGTATACTTAGGATCATTGTCCTGCTGGAAGGTGAACCTCCATCCCAGTCTCAAATCTCTGAAAGACTGAAACAGGTTTCCCTGAAGGATTTCCCTGTATATAACGCCATCCATCATTCTTTCAATTCTGACCAGTTTTCCAGTTCCTGCCGATGAAAAATATCCCCCCAGCATGACGCTGCCACCATGGCGTTTTCCTTGATGTGCAAAAAGCTCTATTTTAGTCTCATCTGACCAGAGTACCTTCTTCCATATGTTTGGGGAGTCTCCCACATGCATTTTGGCAAACACCAAACATGTTTGCTTATTTTTTTCTGACCACTCTTCCATAAAGCCTAGCTCTGTAGAGTACAGCTTAAAGTTCTCCTATGGACAGATAACCCTGCAGGAGCTTCATAGCTCCACAGCGGAGATTGGAGTTATGAAGCTCCTGCAGGGTTATCTTTGGTCTCTTTGTTGGCTCTCTGATTAATTCCCCCCTTGCCTGGTCCATGAGTTTTGGTGGGCTGCCTTCTCTTGGCAAGTTTGTTGTGGTGCCCTATTCTTTCCATTTAAAAAAAATTATAGATTTAATGGAGCTTCGTGGGCTGTTCAAAGTTTCAGTTATTTTCTTATAACCCAACCCTGATCTGTACTTCTCCACAACTTTGTCCCTGACCTGTTTGGAGAGCTCCTTGGTCTTCATAGTACTGCTTGCTTGGTGGTGCCCCTTGCTTAGTGGTGTTGCAGACTCTGGGGCAAAGGGGGTGAATACAAAATGCACACACCACATTTCCGTTTTTTATTATTTAGGTATTTTTTTCATTTCACTTCACCAATTTGGACTATTTTGGGTATGTCCATTACATGAAATACAAATCTATTTAAATTACAGGTTGTAATGCAACAAAATATGAAAAACACCAAGGGGGTGAATATATTTGCAAGGCATTGTAGGCATGGGTACACTCAAAATGGCTGCCTGTCTACCTACTATGCCGTCATTGACTTAATTGGAGACACAATTTCATTTTTTCTATGGGCACCGTAGTATAGTCCCAGTCAGTATTAAATAGAACGGTTGCAGCCCTGACCGGCTTTGGGAAAACAACCCATGGTCATCCCATTTGTTCACAGCAAAAACAACTTTTGCTGCAGGAGAGACTGGTGCACTTCACAAAATAGATGGCAGCACGGGGATGGAAAATTATGTGTCATTATTGAAACAACATCTCAAGACATCAGTCAGGAAGTTAAAGCTTGATCGCAAATTAGTCTTCCAAATGGACAATGACCCCAAGCATACTTCCAAAGTTATGTCAAAATGGCTTAAAGACAACAAAGTCAAGGTATTGAAGTGGCCATCACAACGCCCTGACCTCAATCCCATAGAAAATTTGTGGGCAGAACTGAAGAAGCGTTTGTGAGCAAAAAAAAAACCTGACTCAGTTACACCAGCTGAAGGCAATGCTACAAAATACTATTTGAGTATATGTAAACTTCTGACCCACTGGGAATGTGATGAAAGAAATAAAAGCTGAAATAAATCATTCTGCTTTTATTCTGACATTTCACTTTCTTAAAATAAAGTGATGATCCTATCTGACCTAAGACATGGAATTTTAGCTTTGATTAAATGTCAAGAATTGTAAAAAACTGAGTTTAAATGTATTTGGCTAAGGTGTATGTAAACTTCCAACTTCAACTGTACATGTTTTAAAAAGCAGGATGCTACTCTCTCTTAAGGGAGTGGGATATGGAGGGAGAGAGAGAGAGAGAGACAGAGGTAGCAGTCGACCGAGGCAGAACACTGCAAGATGTGGTGGGGCAGACAGATATGGCACACAGATGCTGAATCTCAACGCATATTAAAACCTGGACTCCATGCTCTGTCTAAGCCAGGGGAGGGGTTCTACTAAGTAACAGTGCATTCGGAAAGTAATTAGACTCCTTGGCTTTTAATTTTTTTTCTTCTTACATCTTTATTCTAAAATGGAATAAATAAATTCATAAAAATAAAATACAGAAATTCCTTATTTACATAAGTATTAAGACCCCTTGATATGAAACTCGAAATTGAGCTTCGGTGCATCCTGTTTCCACAACTTGATTGGAGTCCACATGTGGTAAATTTAATTGATTGGACATGATTTGGAAATGCCCACACCTGTCTACTTAAGGTCCCACAATTGACAGTGCAAGAAGAGCAAAAACCAAGCCATTAGGTCAAAGAATTTTTCTATAGAGCTCCGAGACAGGATTGTGTCAAGGCACAGATCTGAGGAAGGGTACCAAAAAATGTCTACAGCATTGAAGGTCTCCGAGAACACATCATTCTTAAATGGAAGAAGTTTGGAACAACCAAGACTCTTCCTAGAGCTGGTCGCCCAGCCAAATAAAGCAATCGGGTGAGAAGGGCCTTGGTCAGGGAGGTGACCCGATGGTCACTCTAACAAAGCTCCAGAGTTCCTCTGTGGAGATGGGATAAACTTCCAGAAGGACAACCATCTCTACAGCTCGCCACCAATCAAGCCTTTATGGTAGAGTGGCCAGACGGAAGCCACTCTACTGTAAAAGGTACATTGCAGCCCACTTGGAGTTTGCCAAAGGGTATCTAAAGGACTCTAAGACCATGACGAACTAGATTCTCTGGTCTGATGAAACCTGGCTCTCTTTGTACTGATTGCCTAGCGTCATATCTGGATTAAACCTGGCACCATCCCTGCAAGGGTTGTTTTTCAGTGGCAGGTACTGGAAGACTAGTCAGGGTCTAGGGAAAGATGAATGGAACAAAGTACAGAGAGATCCTCGATAAAAACCTGCTCCATAGCGCTCAGGACCTCAGACTGGGGCAAAGACAACAACCCTATGCAAACAAACAAGACAACGCAGGAGTGGCTTTGGGGCAAGTTTCTAAATGCCCTTGAGTGGCCCAGCTAGAGCTCGCACTTGAACCCGATCAAACATCTCTGGAGAGACCTGAAAATAGCTGTGCAGTGACGCTCCCCATCCAACCTGACAGACCTTGAGAGCATTTGAAGAGTAGAATGGAAGAAACTCCTCAAATACAGGTGTGCCAAGCTTGCAGCATACCCAAAAATACTCAAGGCTGTAATCACTGCCAAAGGTCTTTGTCGTTATGGGGTATTGTGTGTAGAAAACAATTTAATCAATTTTAGAATAAAGCTGTAACGTAACATGAGGAAAAAGTCAAGGGGTTTAACTATTTTCCGAATGCATTGTATATGGAATTGTTTTCAGAAGGTCATAACAAGGATCTGTAACATCTACTTCCAACTCACACCCTCAATCATGTAGATCCCCTGAACGCAGGCCATTTTCCAGATCCCAATCACCTGAATTCTATCACATGTTCACATACACCATTTAGTTTAGTTATTTGCGCCCCATCACTGTCAGGTATTTGTTTTGTGACACACATCTTTCAGACCTCTGTTTTTCCTGTGATTTACTCCTCCCGTGTATGCTAGTTTTTGCCTGCCTTACTAACTACGCCTTTTGCCTATTCCTTGCCTGTATTTTATCGGATTTCCTGTTATCTACCTATTGCCTGATATCCCAGACCATGTTACTAGCCTTTTCCCTGCCTGTACTGTTACCCTTTTGGACCCCCTGTTTATGACCTTCTGCCTGCCCCTGGACCCAGCTACTTGCCTCCTGTGGTCCTTTGCAATAAACCCCTGCTGAACCCTGCACTTGAAACCAGCTCTGTCTCCCCCTGTGTTCATTACAGGATAATTTAGTTATTTGATTTGGAATTTTAAGACCCCTTGAAGTATCCCTAAAATATCAGAAAAAATATCTGATATTAAAATATATTTTTAAATATTTTTAGCTAATTCAAATGCATTGAATGACAGATTCACTACGTGGAATAACATAGTCCCCAAAATAAAAAAGTTTGTTCTGTCCTACATCTGAAAAATACAAGGAAACATTATTATACATGTATTTAACCTCTTGTTTTTGGAACTAAAGTGTCCATATATACTTCCATAAAATGTTTTCTGTTACCGAGGGACCTTCAGACAAGTCTTGTGAGGCCTGTGGGCATCCTAAGGCAGAGTGTCACATTTCCACATAGGGGTCATTTTACTTTGTAGCCGAAACTGTTCGGACGCTACAGACAGAAGTTGGCAGATCGACTGTGTCGACTTCAGACATGTCCCAAGATCCTTGTGGGAGTTATGGAGAACACCATTGTGTTTGTGAGAGTCTCATTGGTCCAAGCGATTTTGTGGGAAGACACCTTTTCAGGATGTCTCATGGTCTGGCAAACTCCGCATTGGCTCTGTCACCTTTCACCACAGATGCGGAAGTGTGACATAGGCAGATGCGGTAGATTGAGACGCATCCAATGAAAAACAGATATCTCTAGCTTAAACTGACAGAACTTTATGGGGATTTTTATATTATGCTAATTTGAATCCCTTATGAGTGAGAACATCGGGGTTTAAAACCTAAAACACAGACAGGACACAGACATTCAAACAAAATGTTAAGTCTTATCTGAAGCCAAACATAATAATACATATGAGAACACCAAACATAACAATTTAATTTCAATCGGAAAACACAGGGTGTTCTCACTGAGGGTCGATTCCAGTTCAATTCAGTCAACTCAGGAAATGAACAGAAATTCTCATTCAAGAATGACTTAATTCCATTTATTTCTGATGAGGATCATACAATTTTTGAATTAGATTTTTTTAGCTACATTATCCCCTGAGCCCAATTCAACTACCACCTCAATCATCTCAAATGCATTAACTGTGGCTAATTAGAACCACTGTTTCATTGCAAGTCATCATCAGTAACTTACGGTTCATTGAAGTGCACTATATTGCATTTACCCTGTCTCTTCTCTTAGTGGTTCCTTTGTGTCTAGCAGAGAACTCATGTGCCCCAATTTTCAACAGGAACACACACGTCAGATATTTTTCAATAAGTGAAAAATGGAAACTTTCAAAGCCATGTCTCTCAGTGTTTCTTTTAGTGAATGAAATGAAAAAAATACACAAGTAACCAGTCTATTCGCCAGGTTACATTTCCTGGCACAAAACATCATGAATAGTTTGCTCAATGGAGATGAGTAGTTCGCCCAAGATGTTTTACACCCCATAAATCTTGGCATTTGGGCGTGGGCCCCTGCCATCAGAGCCACTTCCTGGGGAAATGGGAGAGATGTGTGTTGTGCTTCCCTGCCGAGGGTGCAAGAAGAAGTGATGAATTGGCCTGCAACACCAAACTGCGTCCAAATACATCAAAACCCCTGGTTTACTAAGGAGGTGCAATTACTTCCATCCAGAAAATGGGCAATGCCCTAAAAAGTCAAATGCACACACACGCAAGCAGAAAAATGTAAAAGCTTTGCCTGCAAAATTCCCCGCAAACCTAAAATTGCTTGCCGACCAGGGCTAGCCTAGAGCAAGTGCGTGGTGACATTTAAAACAGAATGGCTGATAAGCAGGAGAATTGTGAAAAACATCTAATGGAAAGAAAGTGTGAGCAGACCAAGTAATTGGGCGTCACTCTAAAGCGGGAAGGTGGAATAAACGAGTCAGGAGTAGGTTTTCTATTGAGGGCATTTGGTCAACAAAAACATTCCAACATAATCAATGAAAATCTTCCAAGGAAAAACATACATCTTCTTCTCCAGATGAAACAGGAACACAATAGGATTACCTTTAAACTACAACAAAAAGTCACAGGATTGTCACCGTCTTAGTGGTTCTTCCTGGATAGCTTCTCTCTCTCGGTGGCCATATTCCAGAGATAGCTTTCCCCTCCTCCCTCTGCTGGTTCCATTCTCTCTCTTATAGAGGAAGGAGAGTATGTCATTAGTACCATCAGCTGTGCTTAATTGCCTCTGGTTACCTTGTCTCCCATGCCTTGTTGGGCTACTATCCGTGAGCCCAGCCTGCCCTCTGGTGGTCCTTCCACATACCCCCCCCCCAGGACCGAATCGGAGGGTCGGGCGCCAGACGCACCGTCTTGGTCGCGTCGGGACAGTGCGTCTGCATTCCCGTTCCTCGATCCGGCCCTGTGGATGACATGGAAAGAGAACGGTTGTAAAGACAAAAACCATCTGGCTATTCTGTTGTTATTGTTTCTCTTACCAGCCATCCATGTGAGGGAGGCGTGTTCAGTAACTAATGCAAACCTCCGACCCAGTAGGTAGTACCGGAGATAATCGAGGGCCCACTTGGCCTCTTTCTCTACGGTTGCATACCTCTGTTCCCAATCGCTGAGCTTCCTACTAATGAAGAGAATTGGCTTCTCTGCTTCACCTTTACCCTGAGCTAGTACGGCCCCGAGCCCTGTATCCGAGGCATCGACCTGCACAATGAACTCTTGTGAGAAGTCCGGAGCCTGTAGAACGGGATCAGAACACAGGCCATCTTTTAGCAATTGAAAGGCCTCTTCCGTCTCGTCTTTCCTCTCTACCTGGTTTGGCAGGTTTTTCCTGATGATGTTTGCGAGGGGGTTGGCAATGGTTGCATATCCCGGGATAAAACGGCGATAATATCCTGTCATCCCTAAGAAGGCCCGAACGTCTCGCTTGGTCCGGGGTTGAGGCCAGTCACGAATTGCCCTGGTCTTCTCTGCCTGTGGGCATATTTTCCCATTCCCCACGGTGTACTCCAGGTATTCCGCTTCGGACAGACCCAGGCAACATTTATTTGGATTGGCTGTCAACCCTGTGGCTTCCAAACTCACGAGCTTCACCTATAATCGCAGGAGGTGACTATCCCAGTCCTCGCTGTGGATGACCACATCGTCTATGTATGCCGCTGCATACTCTTGATGGGGCCGTAGAATGGCATCCATGAGGTGTTGGAAAGTTGCAGCGGCACCATGCAGTCCGAAGGGCATCCTCACATACTGGAAAAGCCCCTCTGGGGTGGCAAAGGCCGTCTTTGTCCGATCCTCCGGAGCCACCGGCACTTGCCAATATCCCTTCGTCAAATCCAGGGTAGTGATGAACTTGGCCTTTCCTAAGCGCTCCAAGAGTTCATCCACGCGGGCCATGGGATATGCATCGAATGTAGAGGTGGCACTCACAACCCTAAAGTCGTTGCAGAGTCTCATGCTACCATCTGAGTTGAGGACCAGGACTATGGGACTGGACCACTCACTCGTCGATGGCTCGATCACCTTCATCCTCCTGTCAGGTTGCTTGATGAGGTAATTGACCGGTGAGACCCTTTTCATTACCTCGTAGGGGCCCCTCCACTGCGCCAGCAAGCGATGTTCGGCCGTGGGCATAAGCACCATCACTTTCTCTCCCACGGTGGACTCACGGGGGGGTCGCGGACTTATCATAGGCCCGGCCTTGGGTCCTTTGTGCCTTCTCCATATGCTCCTTGACTATGGGCCACACTGCTGACAGGCGGTCTCTCATCAGGGTAACGTGTTCTATTGTGGATCGAAAGGGGCATGGTTGGGTCTCCCAGGTCTCCTTGGCTAAGTCGAGGATTCCTTGACAGGGTCTGCCATAGAGCAATTCAAACGGAGGGAATCCAGTGGATGCCTGGGGTACTTCTCGCAGGGCAAACATTAAGTGTGGGAGAAGCATGTCCCAGTTTTTCCCGTCTCTGGACACCATTCTTCTCAACATGCTTTTAATTGTTTTGTTCAAGCATTCACACAAACCGTCTGTTTGGGAGTGGAATATGCTTGTACGTATCTGTTGAACCTGATATAACTGACAAGTCCTTCATCAACCGGGACATGAACGGGGTTCCTTGATCGGTTCAGATCGTCTTGGGGAGGCCCACACGAGAGAACATCAGGAATAACTCCTTGGCAATTCCCTTTGACGACATGTTACGCAGGGGTATGGCCTCCGGGAACTTGGTAGCGTAATCTATAACCACTAGGATGTACTCGTGTCCTCTGGCGGATTTTGGGAGGGGTCCTACGAGGTCCATAGCTATGCGTTCAAAGAGAGTCTCTATGATGGGGAGAGGAATCAAAGGGTTACGTAGGTGTGGCCGTGGAGTTGTACGTTGACATTGATCATACGTCCTACAATACCTGGCCACATCCCGGGTGACCCGGGGCCAATAGAATCTCTGCATGATTCTGTCAATAGTCTTGTCTTGTGCCAGGTGTCCTCCTAGGACGTGGGAATGGGCTAACTGTAGAACTGTATCCCTGTATGGTCTAGGCACCATTAGTAATTCCTGGTTTTCCACCCTTCGTCGTACGACCCAGTATAAGAGACCCCGCCTGATTGCATAGTAAGGAAGAGGGGGCTCACCTGATCCATCGACATTCCTCCCGTCGATCACCTTCACCTTCTTCATGGCCTCCCTTAGGTCTGGGTCTCTATGCTGCGAGGTGCCAAACTGTCCCTTTAATTCCTGGGGCAGGTCGACCTCGGTAGACGGATGTGGAGGTTGTTCCCCATCCCCATCAGGGGTGAGCGAGGAGAATCCCATCCAGGTTCCCTCCTCGGATGGAGCTTCAAATATATCCCTTAGCGCCTGGTTGCTCCTTCCTTCCTCCGATGTGTATAACCCTTCACATGTATCTTCATTGTTGGTTTCCTGGAAAATCTGTCATAAACGTTGGGTCGCTATTTCTTCCTCTGCTGCAGAGGACAAGGACGCGGCTACGTCTCCTTGTAGGACTACTACCTCGGGCTTGGATTTTCTCTTATTTCCTGTCCCCCTTCTTCCCATGCATAACGTCATCTGCCGAAGTTCCTTATATAGGGGACAGTCTCTCCCGATCAATAATGGCACCTTCAGCTGGGGCACTTTCCCTGCCCTGACTGTACACCTTCCTTTTGGAGTGAGAATAGGCAGATTCACAGTGGGGTAATAGTGGGTGTCTCCATGGATACAGGATACGGCTACTTTGTCTGGTAGCAGTGTTGCGGAGGTCACCAACCACTCCTCTACTAACGTAACCATACTTCCCGAGTCGAGAATTGCTACCACATCTTGTCCTTCGACTCAAACCAGAATCTCTGAGGCTGGGACTATCTCTGCTAACCAACAGTGTTGATCCTGCCCCCTCAAAATGGGATGTGTGGGGGTAGGCAGTGATGACTCCGTGACCATGGGCTCATCCTTGCTAGGACATTGTGGGGCATAATGGTCGGGAGACTGACATTTATAACACTGACCCTGCTGTGTGGTGGCTGACTTCTCCCACCTCCGGGGGGGGGGGGCTTGGACGTTTCGGTGGCAGACGCGCCGGGGTGAGTCGTGGTACAGGATTGGAAGACTCCTTCCATTTCTCCTTGTCACTTTTTAACAACTCCCCTGTAGACCGATATGTTTCCAACGCCTGGGCTATGTCGTCGGCTGACAACGGGTTGGCTTGCCCCACAACCCTTTTTAAGTCACTGGGTAATTCTCTCAATATCTTGTCCACTACGAGTGTCTCTATCACATGTCCTACTCCCTTTCCAGGTTCTAGCCACTGTTTCATCAGTCGTATTAATGCGAAGATCTGGGCACGGACGGGTTGATCAGCTGTATAGGTCCATTGATGGAACTTTACAGCCCTATCTCTGGCAGTCAGCTGGTAGCCGGACAGGATCTCGGTTTTTAGTCGCCCATAGTCCGCAACTTCGCGGGAAGCCAGGTCAAAATAGGCTTCCTGAGCCACACCGGTCAAAAGAGGGGCTAATGCGCTCGCCCATTATGTGGACGGCCACTCTTCCAAGGTGGCCGTCCTTTCGAAGGTCATGAAGAAGGCATCAATATCATCCTCCTTGGAGAGACGAGGTAAGATGGCGTGAGCAGCCGCTCTTGGCCTAACTCTAGGTTCTTCTCGTCGGCTCAGCTGTTGTTGCAGGAGTTCTATGGTTGTCTGCTGTGCCGTGATCAATTGTTGTAGTAGGGCGTTATCCATCATTCTTGAATAGTTCCTCCAGGTCTACTGGAAGAATCTTGATTTACTCACTTATCCTTGTGTCACTCGTCCACCTAATGCCCGCATTCTCCACCAATGTGAGCGAACCAAGTAATTGGGCGTCACTGTAAAGCAGGAAGGTGGAATAAACGAGTCAGGAGTAGGTTCTCTATTGAGGGCATTTGGTCAACAAAAACATTCCAACATAATCAATGAAAATCTTCCAAGGAAAAACATACATCTTCTTCTCCAGATGAAACAGGAACACAATAGGATTACCTTTAAACTACAACAAAAAGTCACGGGATTGTCACCGTCTTCGCAGTTCTTCCTGGATAGATTCTCTCTCTCGGTGGCCATCTTCCAGATATAGCTTTCCCCTCCTCCCTCTGCTGGTTCCATTCTCTCTCTTATAGAGGAAGGAGAGTATGTCATTAGTACCGTCAGCTGTGCTTAATTGCCTCTGGTTACCTTGTCTCCCATGCCTTGTTGGGCTATTATCCGTGAGCCCAGCCTGCCCTCTGGTGGTCCTTCCACAAAAGAGATCCAAGCGTTGCAGCCGCAGGAGGCTGCTGAGGGAGGATGGCTCATAATAATGTCTGGAATGGAGTAAATGGAATAGTATCAATCACATGGAAACCAAACCACCATTAATTCCGTTCCAGCCATTACGATGAACCCATCCTCCCCAATTAAGGTGCCATGGCCCGCCTGTGGTTTCAGCGGAAGGTAGAGCATTTCATTAACCTCATCTCTTACCCTCTCAGAGCTAGTCTTGGTCTAATGTAGCAGACAGAGCAGGAGATTGCACAGAGAGACAGAGGGTAAGGCTGGAGATGTAATGTACTGGGACCCAAGAGGGTCCACCTCTACTGCTCTCTGTGAAATAACTCAGCTTCCTGATGATTTTTGTTAATCTCAGAGAGAATGGCTAAAAACAAGTGTGTTGATGGACTGGAAAATACTGGAGAATGGGGTAGTACCTTGTCTGGATCGTTAGTATTGGTAATCCCTTGGCCATCCAGGCCAAGTACTTAGATTGAATGTACTCACATGCGCTGACACACACACAAAAATGTTGTGCAGTCAACATCCAAGGGAGTGTGTGAGTTACGTGTTTGCACAAGATTATATTCCCCCACCCCCAAGCTCTCTCCAGAATAGTGAGTGTGTTCTTTGATGTGCGATTGGAGGCTTTGTAATGAGACTACTGCTCTGCTACAGTAGCTTTGCCTCCTGGTCCATGGAATCAGTTGGTCATAGATGCCTTCACTGGATTATCCCATGTCCTCAACAACCCCCATGAGTATGTTTGTGTGTGTGTGTGATAGTGCATACACACCACATGTGTACAGGGGAAGGACTACACGGGAACATCTGTGTTGTGGGTGGGGTCTTCCATAAGGGAAGATCAAGTGAAGGCAAGTGGCCACGTACACTAAGCTGCTTAACCTTGGATTTACATGATACTAGAGCAAAGCCCTGACATGCGTCATATGTGTCTCAGCCACCACTGCAGAGTGATTCCTGACTGATCTGCCCATGTAGAGTAAGCCTTAATAGGGAGCTATGATACACCATACATCCTGACTACACCCCCAACATCCATAACCACAGCAAAAACAACCACCTGCTGCAGGAGCATCAGGGAATATGGCTCAAATCACGATCCTCTCACTGTGACCAAAAGGGAGGGGAAGGGATTGCGTGTCCTGCTCTGTTAGCCTGCATGCTTTAACCTATGTTGGATGAGACAAACATTGGCTATAGAACGAGTGCTTCTCCATTGTCTCTTATGAATGGTACATCTCTAATGATCATTGATCAACCTTTTGAGCTTTTATTCTAGTCCTGACTGCAGAGCTGATATAGTTGCCCTAGCTAATGGAAGGAAGGTTTTGTCGACCTGTGTTTGAGTGCCTGTCAAGAGAGCCGAACATTGTTCCTGATTCAGTAGCTACTTAAGACGGTCTTTAACAAAAAAAATGTATTAAAACAGAACGAGTCAACAGCAGAGAGATGATTCAGGCACACAATGCCTGTCAGCTCAAAATTGTAATGATTGGACAATTTGAGAAAAATACAGATTGGTCTTTCCAGATAGAAGTGCTCTAGAAAATGAGAAACATCACAATCAACACTTAATATAACAGACATCTTTGACAGAGGGAGTCTTTCTGATAGGGAATAATCATGGTGGAAATTGAGTTCATTTTTATTTTCACAGGGACAGAGCACATTAATCAAGGTTTCAGTTAAAATTTTAGCCAAATGGCAAATTTTCAACAGCAGTCCCTGGCAGGTTATTAAAAACAATTACAATACAGACAAACACTGAGCAGAGAGCACATGCAGAGCAACATAGAACAAGCAAAATGTAGTGCGCAGACAGAGCAATAGCACAAAAAGCAACAAAACAAAATCCATAAAAGCAACAATGTTTCCACACCTCACAAGCTACAGACAACATGGAAAGCGGGAATACACAGCTAGGGATTATGTTCACAAGTCTGGCCTTTAGCCTTGTCTTTATGTTTTTTTGTGACGGTGCGATAGGTGGTGCAGTTATGTGTGTCTGATGGCAGTGTGTTCCATACATGGGAAGCTCTCACAGAGGAAGCAGATTGAGTGAAGGTGATTTTCCTTAAGGGAACTATACAGTCACTTCATATGGCAGACCTTATGGATGTGCTGCCATAGGTTTGGGTTTTCTTTTTAACAAAAGTACTAAGTGGAGGGGGAGCCAGGCCATTTAGGATCTTGAATACAGGACATGCATTGGTGTATTGCACAAGATTTTCCCAACTCTGGAGGTCATGCTTCTGAAGATGTAACAGTGATGATGGATATTGGGCTTTCTATCAATAACTTTGAGAGCATGTTTGTAGACAGACTGAATGGGTTTTACTACTGCACAGCACAATAGCTTGTTTGTTGCCATACTGCTTTCATTTTTCTTCCCTAAAATTAGCCTAATTATGGGCTCTGAGCCAGACAAGTAGATCCACCAGCCATCGTGGATATGATATGTACACCGAGTGTAGAAAACATCAGAAACACCATCTTAATATTGACTTGCACCACCTTTTGCCCTCAGAATAGCCTTAATTTGTTGGGGTATGGACTCTACAAGACGTCGAAAGCGTTCCAGAGTGATGCTGACACCAATGCTTCCCACAGTTGTGTCAAGTTGGCTGGATGTCCTTTGGGTGGTGGACCATTCTTGATACACGTGGGAAACTGTTGAGCGTGAAAAACCCAGCAGTGTTGCATATCTTGATACACTCAAACTGGGGCGCCTAGCACCTACAACCATACCTTGTTCAAAGGCACTATAATCTTTTGTCTTGCTCATTCCCCCTCTGAATGCCACACATACACAATCAATGTCTCAATTGTATCAAGGCTTAAAAATCAGCCTTTAATCTGTCTAAACCCTTCATCTACGCTGATTGAAGTGGATTTAACAAGTGACATCAGTAAGGGATCATAGCTTTCACCCGAATTCACCTGGTCAGTCAATGTCAATGTTCCCTAATGTTTCCAACAACAATATGAGAACCCACAAAAGCTCTATACTGTACATTACATATGATTACAGCTCATGAGATTATGAAATGCTGAACAAGGGTCTTTCATCCAGCCTGCTGGTGTCAAATTGGATAGACCAAATCAGCTACTGTGCAAACACACAAACACACACAAAGCTCATGCAAACACAAAACACATGCAGTCATCTCCAGTGACACACAGGAACAATATGACAACCCACAGTGAGGCACTGATACATAGTGAGACGCTAATCAGTCTCCAGTTCACTCCACTGACTAGTGTGACATTGTTACCCAGTCTCCAACTGAGCCTCTTCAGCTCAGTGGTTATATACTCTCGCAGCACTCAAATGTTTTACTCGCTTCTTTCTACTTCCTTTCCTGTCGTGTTCTAGTAGCATAATACTGTGTGTATGTGTATATATAAATATATACAGTAGAAGTCGGAAGTTCACAAACACCTTAGCCAAATACATTTAAACTCAGTTTTTCCACAATTCCTGACATTTAATCCTAGTTAAATTTCCCGGTCTAGGTCAGTTAGGATCACCATTTTATTTTAAGAGTGTGAAATGTCAGAATACTGGTAGAGAGAATGATTTATTTCAGCTTTTATTTCTTCCATCACATTCTCAGTGGGTCAGAAGTTTACATACTCAAATAGTATTTTGTAGCATTGCTTTTAAATTGTTTAACTTGGGTCAAACGTTTTGGGTAGCCTTCCACAAGCTCCAACAATAAGTTGGGTGAATTTTGGCCCATTCCTCCTGACAGAGCTGGTGTAACGGAGTCATGTTTGTAGGCCTCCTTGCACACACTTTTTCAGTTCTGCCCACAAATTGTCTATGGGATTCAGATCAGGGCTTTGTGATGGCCACTCAAATACATCGACTTTGTTGTCCTTAAGCCATTTTGCCACAACTTTGGGAGTATGCTTGGGGTCATTGTCCATTTGGAAGACCCATTTGCGACCCAGCTTTAACTTCCTGATTGATGTCTTGAGATGTTGCTTCAATAAATCCACAATTTTTCTCTCTCATGATGCCATCTATTTTGTGAAGTGCACCAGTCCCTCCTGCAGCAAAGCACCCCCACATCATGCTGCCACCTCCGTGCTTCACGGTTGGGATGTTGAACTTAGGCTTGCAAGCCTCCCCCTTTTTCCTCCAAACATAACGATGGTAATTATTGCCAAACAGTTCTATTTGTGTTTCATCAGACAAGAGGACATTTCTCTATAAAGTACAATCTTTGTCCCCAAGTGCAGTTGAAAACAGTCTGGCTTTTTTTAATGGCGGTTTTGGAGCAGTGGCTTCTTCCTTGCTGAGCAGCCTTTCAGGGTATGTCGATATAGGACTTGGTTTACTGTGGATATGGATACTTTTATAGCCGTTTCCTCCAGAGGTACACCTTCAATTGACTCAAATTGTGTCAATTAGCCTATCAGAAGCGTCTAAAGCCATGACAATTTTCCAAGCTGTTTAATGGCAGTGTCAACTTAGTGTATGTAAACTTCTAACCCACTTGAATTGTGATACAGTGAATTAAGAGAAATGTGTGCAAACAATTGTTGGAAAAATGACTTGACATGCATGACTTCAACTGTATATATATATATATATATATATATATATATATATATCCACACATACAGTGTCACGATCGTTATAATGAACATCGGACCAAGGCACAGCGTACGTAGAGTTGCACATGTTTAATCAACTGAAACTCAAAAACAACAAAGAGGAAATGATACATGAAGCTCAAGCAGTGCTCAACAGGCAACTACACAGAAACAAGATCCCACAAAGCACAATGGGAAAATGGCTGCCTAAATATGATCCCCAATCAGAGATAACAATAAACAGCTACCTCTGATTGGGAACCATACCAGGCCAACATAGATAAACACACGAGATCTCACACAACGACCTAACTAAAATAGAGAATATAAAGGCTCTCCATGGTCAGGGCGTGACATACAGTACATTCCAAAAGTATTCAAACTCCTTGAATTTTCCCACATTTTGTCGTTACAGCCTTATTCTAAAATTGATAAAATTCATTTTTTTCCTCATCAATTGAAACAAAATACCCTATAATGACAAAATGAAAACTGTTTTAGAGATTTTAGCATTCAGACCCTTTAATATGAGACTTGACATTGAGCTCAGGTGCTTCCTGTTTCCATTGATCATCCTTGAGATATTTCAACAACTTGATTGGAGTCCACATGTGGTTAATTTAAATTGATCGGATATGATTTGGAAAGGCAGACACCTGTCTATACAGTGGGGCAAAAAAAGTATTTAGTCAGCCACCAATTGTGCAAGTTCTCCCACTTAAAAAGATGAGAGGACTGTAATTTTCATCATAGGTACTCTTCAACTATGACAGACAAAATGAGAAGGAAAAAACCCAGATAATCACATTGTAGGAATTTTAATGAATTTATTTGCAAATTATGGTGGAAAATAAGTATTTGGTCAATAACAAAAGTTTATCTCAATATTTTGTTATATACCCTTTGTTGGCAATGACAGGTCACCTACAAACAAGCAAGATTTCTGGCTCTCACAGACCTGTAACTTCTTTAAGAGGCTCCTCTGTCCTCCACTCGCATTTTATATCAGGAGTTTGATCCACATAATCAGTTTCACTTCATTTCTTTTCCATGAAATAAGGACCAGAGAAACAAGCTGAGAGTGAAGATCCTGGAGCAGGCAATAACACCAGTACTTGGTCACCCGCCTGTAGTAGACGAGAAACAGCCTGTTTATCATAGTGTCTTTTCATACTCCTGTGAGGAAGACAGAGCTTCCTTTGCGAGAGCACAGACTTGGTGTAGGCACTCACGAAAGCATCTAATTTAGTCCAACACATTCTCATCTCCCGCACACAACTCTTGGGGAAAAAGTGGTATTTAAGGGCTTTCATTGGTCCTCTCACTGGGTGACCAAACACTAGTTCAGCCGGGCTGAACCCTAGGGACCCCTGTACAGTTTCACAAGCAGCAAACAAAACTAGAGGAACTCCCTCATCCCAATCTGTCTCAGATTCCAAACAATATTTACGTAGCATAGATGTCAGTGTCTGATTCCAACTTTCAAGCGCACTCTGAGACTCTGGGTGATATGCGCTTGACACACGGTGCATAATTAATGAGGATTTTTACACCTGCTTGAAGAGCTTTGATAGGAAATTGGTACCTTGATCACTTTGTACCACCTTAGGTAACCCGAGTTTAATTAAGGCTTTACTCACTACCGGAGCAGTAATCCTTCGCAGAGGAATGGCGTCGGGGTATCTTGTTGCCATACACATAACCGTTAACAGAAACTGGTTACCCGATTTTGCCTTCAGTAACGGTCTAACACAATCAACCACCACATGTCCAAATGGTTCACCTATGACAGGTATTGGACAAAGTGGAGCGGGAGGAATAACCTGATTTGGATTTCCTTTTATCTGACATGTGTGGCATGTCCAACAGAACTGAGCCACATCTTGTTTTAAACCGTGCCAAAAGAAATGTCGAAGGATCCGATCATAAGTCTTGGTGATTCCTAAATGACCAGATCATTGGTGATCATGAGCAAGAGAAAACACAGGCTGTAGGAATCACTATTCGGTAAACAGCATTTCAATCTCCGCCCGCATCAACGTGGGATGTCCATTTACGCATGAGGAGATTGCCATCAATGAAGTAAGCCATGTTCTTCTTTACCTCTTCTAATGTGACAACACTAGAAAACCATTTAGCAAGCCTGTTATCATACTTTTGGTTAGCAATCAGCTGCTCATGAGTGACTGGTAACTGTATCGTATCAGCAATAGGTTCAACATACTTTGATTCTTCCCTGGGCTGCTTGTCAGAGGTGATCAGCTTCCCAGAGGTAGCACACAACCCATCCTCTTGATCAACCTCTGAACAGAAGTGTTCGACAAATCTATCACGTTGCCCATTTGTCTTGCCTGAGCACGAGTGACAGCAAAAGCGGGGAACACATGTGGATAACTCTGTGCCAGACTCTTTGGAGAGAGAGTGGTCACTTTTATCCAATATGCGTACTACCTTTCCTCCGGCAATATCGTTACCCATTATAAAGGTCACACCTTTTACTGGCAACATAGGACGTACCCCCACTCTGAATATTCCACTGATTAACTCGGAGTGTACTTTCACAAAGTGCAATGGCTCTGGGACAAAAACACATTTTTATACCCTGAACTAACACACTGGAACCACAGTATGTATCGTCGGATAAGGGCAACACATCAGACAATATAAACGACTGCGCCGCACCAGTATCTAAGGATTTTAACCGGACACTGAGACGCTTGGTAATTCGTTAGGGAAACAAAGCCCTCGAAATTGAACGGTTCATAACTGCAGTCGGGGACTGACTTTCAAACTACATTTACTCTGAGGCACCTGTTTCATTTCAGACCTTCACAACCTTACGAATTAGACCAACACCTGTTGGTGGCTGGCACGAAGAGGCATTCCCTTGTTTGCGTTTTAGCAGGAAGCAATCATTAATCAACTGTCCCACCTTATGACAATAGAAACAGGGATGCTCATTTTTCTGGCGTGCTTGATATACTACTGTTGGCCGACTAGGGCTAAAAGTAGGCAACTCAGTGGCTCTACTGTCAGTATGAGTCGAAAACACACTCTTGTGCGTCAACACAAACTCCTCTGCCAACACAGACGCTTCTGACAGGGAGGATACTTTCTGCTTGTTTAGGTAAACTACAATCCGTTCGGATAAGCAATTTTAAACACCAACAAGATTAACTCCACATAAATCTTACTAGAAGACTTTCTATGAGACCTAAATCTCTGTCAGTATGCCTCAGGCACAAGCTCATAGGTGCGAAGAACAGTCGTTTTGACCACTTCATAATTCAAACTGTCTTCAAGAGGTAGAGCTGACAAAACCTCTTGGGGTTTACCAGTTAATTTACACTGAAGTAATAAAGACCATAGCTCTTCAGGCCATTTCAATGCTACGACTATACATTCAAAAACACAAAAACAGGAGTCAACCTCTGACTCTCTGAACAAAGACACCAAGGCAATCTGCCTACTAATGTCAAAAGTGTTGGAAGCTACAGCTGGTGAGGACGCCTCACTAACAGGCACAGCAGGAACGGAGGCTAGCCTCGCTGTCTCCAGTTCCATCTGGCGCATTTTTAACTCCAACTGACGATGTTCTTTATCTGCCTCAATTTTTCACATCTCTAACTGCCGCTGGTCTCTTTCTGCCTCCATTTTACACATCTCCAACTGCCGTGGTCTCTATCTGCCCTCATTTTACACATCTCCAACTGGAGAGTCTCTTGCCTAATGTGGGATCTCTTACGCCTCCAGTGAGAACTGTATTGAACAGATATCTCTCCTGGCATCACCGGTTGACAGCAGGGAGAGTGGATCAAAACGGGGCAATGTGGCTGGAGCTTTAGCCTCACCCTCATTCTCAGCCACCAATGGGCTTACAGGAGCAGCAACATCCCCTACAGGGGTAGTAGGCTCAGGTAGCGGTAACACAACCACTTGCTCTTCCAACAAAACATTTAACACCAGTTGTTTAACCTCCACCTTAACTAAACTCTGCGGAATAGCTACTGAATAATGGTCAGCCAAGGTCAGTAAATCAACTCTACGGCATTTGTCAAAAACCTCCCACGTAGGGTTATCCAAAAAGGATTTCAAAGCAAAAGTAGCCATTTTGAACTACTACCAAAACACAAGAGCCAACAAATAGCAAACACTAATGCTACATCAGCTATTCCCAGCTGTGACGCTCAACACTGAACAAGACCACTACAACAATCTGCACGAGCAGCATGGGTTTCAGTAATGACAGATTCCAGATGAGCCCCCACTTATGTTACGAATCCCTATGGCCCTGCAGTCTAAGGGGGATGGAAACGGTGAAAAGGGAACAGTGAGAACTAATAACCACAGACAACTTAAATCTACCGTCAAACACTATTGGTTTATTTTTAAACACACAGTAAAGAATGGTGGGAAAAGGGGCTGAGCTGGACCCAAGGAAAGAAACAAATATCCAAAAACACCCCAAAGCTAGACTAGCCTGCTTCAATACAGCTAACTACCTAACCAATAAAATAGAGGGTTGTCTGCCCAGTTCTAACTAGGGTATTTAGACATAGTATTCCTACGTGTAATGTAGGCCCATGGGCGACTTGGCTTGGTACCCCCTTTTCCCACCTTTAAACAAATAGTCAAAAACCATAACAAAACAATACTCACATGATAACATACAAAGTGACATGTAGTGGCAAAACAACATCTCTGCATACAAAGAGAGAGGGAGAGATACCTGGGGGAAAACAACTGAATGGGTTTTTAAACCAAGGGAAAGGGGATGTGATTGGATACTGGAAACAGGAGGAGGTGTGTCTTCAGATTGATGACTGATTGGGGAATGATGATTGCCACCTGTGAGGGGAGAAGGAGAGAAAATAAATACACACACACAGGATACACACTAAGGATACCTGTATCCGTAACAAACACAATACGAATAACGAGGCTATATACAGGGGGCACCAGTACCGAGGCAGTGTGCGGGGGTAGAGGCTAGTTGAGGTAGCCTGTCCATGCAGGTGGGGGCGAAGTGACTATGCAGTCACTATGAAGTGACTGTGCAGCCTGCCTTTTCCTGTTGTCGAAGGTCAGCACCTTTGTCTTGTTCACATTGAGCAAGACATTGAGGGAAAGGTTGTTGTCCTGGCACCACTCTGAAATTTCTCTGATCTCATTGTTATCAATGATCAGGCCGACCACTGTTGTGTCTGGCCACGCAGTCGTGGGTGAACAGTGAATACAGGAGGGGACTAAGTACACACCCCTGAGGGGCCCCAGTGTTCAGGATCAGGGTGGCGGACGTGTTGTTGCCTATTCTTACCACCTGGGGGCAGCCCTTCAGGAAGTCCAGGATCCATTTGCAGAGGGAGGTGTTTCGTCCCAGAGTCCTTAGATTAGTGATGAGCTTCATGGGCACTATGGTGTTGATTGCTGAGCTGTAGTCAATGAACAGCATTCTCACATAGGTGTTCCTTTTGTCCAGGTGAGAAAGGGCAGTGTGGAGTGCGATTGAGATTGCGTCATCTGTGGATCTGTTGGGGTGGTATGCGAATTGGAGTGGGTCTAGGGGGTGCTGTTGATATGAGCCATGCCCAGCCTTTCAAAGCACTTCATGGCTACCAACGTGAGTGCCAAGGGGCGGTAATAATTTAGGCAGGTTACCTTCGCTTCCTTGGGCACAGGGACTATGGTGGTATGCTTGAAACATGTAGGTATTCCAGACTCGGTCAGGGAGAGGTTGAAAATGTCGGTGAAGACACTTGACAGTTGGTCCGCGAATGGTTTGAGTACTCATCCTGGTAATTCATCTGGCCCAGCGGCTTTGTGAATGTTGACCTGTTTAAAGGTTTTGTTCACATTGGCTACTGAGAGCGTTATTACACAGTCATCCAGAACAGCTTGTGCCCTGGTGCATGCTTCAGTGTTGCTTGCTCGAAGCGATCATAAAAGGCATTTAGCTCGTCTGGTAGGCTCGCATCACTGGGCAGCTCGCTTCTGGGTTTCCCTTTGTAGTCCATAATAGTGTTTAAGCCCTGACACATCTGACGAGCATCAGAGCCAGTGTAGTAGGATTCAATCTTAATCCTGTATTGACGCGTTGCTTGTTTAATGGTTCGTCTGAGGACATAATAGGATTTCTTATAAGCATCCGGATTAGTCTAGCCTTTAGCTCGATGTGGATGTTGACTGTAATCCATGGCTTCTGGTTGGGATATGTACATACAGTCACTGTGGGGACGACGTCATCGATACACTTATAGATGAAGCCGATGACTGAGGTGGTGTATTCCTCAATGCCATTGGATGAATCCCGGAACATGCACGTAATGATAGTGACAGGTGCGTGTAAAGACAGGTAGCCTGGCACCCTCCAGCGCCAGGGAGGGGGAGCGGGAGCAGATATGACATACACAGTTGCCTCTGTCATTCTTCAGTGGAAGAAGTTTGGAACCACCAAGGCTCTTCTTAGAGCTGGCTGCCTTGCCAAACTGAGCAATCAGGGGAGAAGGGCCTTGGTCAGGGAGGTGATCGAGATTCCGATGGTCACTCTGACAGAGCTCCAGGGATCTGGGATGGGAAAGGACAACCATCTCTACAGCACTCCACCAATCACGCCTTTATGGTAGAGTGGCCAGTCAAAATCCACTCCTCAGTAAAAGGATAGCCAAAAAAGGCCCCTAAAGACTCTCAGACCATGAGAAACAAGATTCTCTGGTCTGATGAAACTAAGATTGAATTCTTTGGTATTGAATGCTAAGTGTCACTTCTGGAGGAAACTTGGCACCATCCCTATGGTGAAGCTTGGTGGTGGCAAAAATCATGCTTTTGGGATGTTTTTCAGAGGTGGACTGGGAGATTAGTCAGGATTGAGGGAAATATGAATGGAGCAAAGGAATGAGAGATCCTTGATGAAAACCTGGTACAGAGCTCTCCGGACCTCAGACGGGGCGAACGTACATATTCCAACAGGACAACGACCCTAAGCACACAGCCAAGACAACGTAGAAGTTGCTTCAGGACAAGTCTCTGAATGTCCTTGAGTGGCCCAGCCAAAGCCTGGACTTGAACGCAATTAAACATCTCTGTGGAGACTTGAAAATACAGTGCCTTGCGAAAGTATTCGGCCCCCTTGAACTTTGCGACCTTTTGCCACATTTCAGGCTTCAAACATAAAGATATAAAACTGTATTTTTTGTGAAGAATCAACAACAAGTGGGACACACTCATGAAGTGGAACGACATTTATTGGATATTTCAAACTTTTTTAACAAATCAAAAACTGAAAAATTGGGTGTGCAAAATTATTCAGCCCCTTTACTTTCAGTGCAGCAAACTCTCTCCAGAAGTTCAGTGAGGATCTCTGAATGATCCAATGTTGACCTAAATGACTAATGATGATAAATGCAATCCACCTGTGTGTAAATCAAGTCTCCGTATAAATGCACCTGCACTGTGATAGTCTCAGAGGTCCGTTAAAAGCGCACATCATGAAGAACAAGGAACACACCAGGCAGGTCCGAGATACTGTTGTGAAGAAGTTTAAAGCCGGATTTGGATACAAAAAGATTTCCCAAGCTTTAAACATCCCAAGGAGCACTGTGCAGCGATAATATTGAAATGGAAGGAGTATCAGACCACTGCAAATCTACCAAGACCTGGCCGTCCCTCTAAACTTTCAGCTCATACAAGGAGAAGACTGATCAGAGATGCAGCCAAGAGGCCCATGATCACTCTGGATGAACTGCAGAGATCTACAGCTGAGGTGGGAGACTCTGTCCATAGGACAACAATCAGTCGGATATTGCACAAATCTGGCCTTTATGGAAGAGTGGCAAGAAGAAAGCCATTTCTTAAAGATATCCATAAAAAGTGTTGTTTAAAGTTTGCCACATGCCACCTGGGAGACACACCAAACATGTGGAAGAAGGTGCTTTGGTCAGATGAAACCAAAATTGAACATTTTGGCAACAATGCAAAACGTTATGTTTGGCGTAAAAGCAACACAGCTCATCACCCTGACCACACCATCCCCACTGTCAAACATGGTGGTGGCAGCATCATGGTTTGGGCCTGCTTTTCTTCAGCAGGGACAGGGAAGATGGTTAAAATTGATGGGAAGATGGATGGAGCCAAATACAGGACCATTCTGGAAGAAAACCTGGGACGGAGATTTGTCTTCCAACAAGACAATGATCCAAAACATAATGCAAAATCTACAATGGAATGGTTCAAAAATAAACATTTTACTTTTAATAGATTTGCAAAAATGTATAAAAAACTGTATTTGGTTTGTCATTATGGGGGACTGTGTTTAGATTGATGAGAAAAAAATAACAATTGAATCCGTTTTAGAATAATGCTGTCACATAACAAAATGTGAATCAAGTCAAGGGGTCGAAATACATCCCGAATGCACTGTACTGTATATACAGAACCTGTCAATAATTCTAGAGTAAGCAAAGGGTGGCTACTTTGAAGAATCTCAAATACAACTTTTTTGGTAACTACATGATTCCATTATCCATGATTCCAGCATCCTTAGGCTTAAAAATACCATTCAGTTCCTCCCATATCCCTAACCTGTACCCATAGCGATGGATAACAAGGAAGAACACAAAAGGTGTGGTTTGAATGATGCAGTAAAATTCCTACAACCAATAGTAGGAAGGGTTGATAATTCAACAGAAATGCATTGTTTCCATGCTAAGCAGTCCATGACATTTGTTATTCTACTCATTACGCAATAAAACTGTCAAACACAGTCAAATGTGAATCTACAGTGTTCTCGGTCCATTAATTTTAATGCGCTAATCACAAAAATACAAAGGGGTCTGAGGAAGTTCTAGCTCATGGGACAATACATTTAGCTGAGAATTGATGGCTGCTTTGCCCTGTGATACTGTGAAAGCAAGTATGTGTGTCTTTGTGCAAACAAAATAAGAAAAAACACACTAGGTACCTGGAAATAATCCAGGATTTGTTTCCCCTCACTGCGAAATTGTAAATCACCTTCACATTTCAGAAAACCTCTGTGCTTTATTCTGTCAGATTTGGGCTTTGGCGAAATAACCTGGGCCTCCTTTTTTCCCTTGAGCTTCCTCAGGTTATACTGATATCATGCTGCAACCCATTACCGGTAAAGCTGGGCCCAGGGGTAGGGAACAGGCATCCGTCCTGCCATCCATCTCACCATGGCCCCTGGCCCTACCACTGCCACGCAGAAAAACACTCACAAATAAGGATTGTATAGAGGCATGGCCACGCCCGAGGTAGGGTCAGTATAACCTGACACAGGAGAGGAGAGGAGGTGGGGGAGCACTCCTCTGGAGGATTTTAGTCCATTACTGTTCAGTATGAGAGTTCCATCTCCACAGTCCAGCCCAGAAGACAGTGGTCAAGACAGCTTAGATAGAGACGATTAACTACAACTCTGGAATATGGGCGACAAATGCACTGCATCAAAAACACCTTGAAATCCTTAACATCGGTTTCTAAAAAACATGACAATTTACAGTGAGAACAACAAGCTGGTTAATTCGCCTCTAGTGCCTCCAGGCGTTGGATAAATTACTGTTGTAAAACATTGTTGTGGCAGTTTAAACAGTGTCCTTTGCTAAAGTGTTCCCAATATATCTTGAATGGATTTAAGGCAGGTTCCTAATTTCTTCTACTCAATCAGGACTAAGTTGGAATAATGCCAGTGTAAACAATGACTCTGGTTTTAAACCTCATTTATCTCCTTGCAGAAAACCCAGGAGGGGAGCTGGTTCACACTGCACCAGTAGTAATCCTTCATATTCAGGACCAAACATCCTCACTAATCAGAACTTGGGACTTCTAACCTAGATCCATTTTATAACCCTATATCTACTGAAACTAGTTTCTTCTATGCTGCCTAGACAGGTTACATAAATTCCTAAGAGCATCATCTACATCTACTACTCTCGTCTTTGACTAAAAGCTCTCCATCTTATTGCCTGTAAATTTTGTTCATCTACAGGTAACTGCCAAAATAAAGGAAACACCAACATAAAGTGTCTCAATAGGGCATTGGGCCACCATGAACCAGAACATCTTCAATGCACCTTGGCGTAGATTCTACAAGTGTCTGGAACTCTTTCGGAGTGAAGCGAGACCATTCTTCCATGAGAAATTCCATAATTTGGTGATTTGTTGATGGTGGTGGAAAACCCTATATCAGGCACCACTCCAGAATCACACATAATTGTTAAATTGGGTTGAGGTCTAGTGACTGAGATGGCCATGGCATACGGTTTACATCATTTTCATACCATTCAGTGACCATTCGTGCCCTGTGGATCGGGGCATTGTCATCTTATGGGGCATAGCCATGGTAGCCAAAATAACCCGAAGCATGATGGGATGTTAATTGCGTCCATCTGTGTGGAAGCAACTGTTTTCAATATACTTTGTATCCCTCGTTTGCGCAAGGGTTTCTATGATTTGGGCAGTTGCCTGTAGCTAGGACCCTACTATAATTGCCTATCTGGTGTTCTATGTAACAAATACACATAACCAGAGACAATCAGCACTTAAGAAAAGATCTAAAAGATGAGAGTTGCCTAGTTGGAGCAAGCCAATTAGAATGGGTGATGCACACCATACACGAGACTGCAAGATGCCCTGCAGAGATCAATGACAAGTATTAGCTTTCTGTGTGAATAGGTCCACAAGGCACACAATCTGCTCCTCAAAATGCAGGATTGAGAAGCAGATAGGCCCACTGTTCTCAAATCAGTTAGAGAGGATGGAAAAGGAAAAATAATATGTATAAGCAATTTGGAATGTACAACCAGTGTAGTGTAAAACATAGCAAAAAGTCTTCATAGCATTTAAATAGCATTTAGAATGGTTTATGTACTGTAACCCACATCCTAAACCCAATGAGAGCCTTACAATTATGCACACCTCTATGCCCATATACCATTGTCAACTCATTATTTATAAATATGTTGGTCCTGAGATATGGGTACACTCTGAGCTGTTTTTTCCCCACTCTGTCAAAAAGGAGCAATAACTGCCACGGCTCGGCCTGTATGCAAGGCCATACATCACGCACCCTGAAATCCCAAAATAATTATATCTGTCACCGAATAGATGTGGAAAAACGCAGCAAATTAGAAGCTTGGAAGAAAGCATTTCGCTAAAGGTTAATATGTTTTTGGATCTGGATGCCTGAGGGTCCGGCCGCATTAATGAGGTTGAGAAGGTTCCAGAAGCGGATGGCATTTGCCATGAATTCTAATGGCAGATGAAAACAGTCCAGTACTGACAGGGAGACTGACGAGCAGTCCATTACAAAGTCCACTGCACATTGATAGTTTAGGACAGAACAGTCAGTCCACTCAGATGAAGTAAAGGAGGCAAGTCTATTCAATGATAGAATAATAGAGAGACTGTGGAAGCCCATCTTACTTACTGACAGCGTGGTAGAGGAAAGAGTTTTGTGACATAGTGACAGATGTTACAGGGGAGACTCTAGAGACTGAGAAACTCCCCAAACTATTCTGTGGGTTCAGCTTTGAGAGAATGAGTTGACTGAGAGAAAGTGAGAGAGAGATCTGCCTGTCTCTTCCCACACTTCAAATAGTTCACTCTGTGATAACGGATAATGGTTGGAGAGAGGGAAAAATAGTCTAAATGACATTAATCCCATAGAGACCCAAGCCCGCGGGTTAATGGCCTTTCTCTCTAATAAGAGGGTTGCGTCATCCCAGACAGAAGTCATGTCCAGTAGAAGGGAGAGGCCACGACAACAAGGTCGCTTTCCTCTATTGCTGCTCCTATTAACACCTCCCTTCCTCGTTAGTCATGACACAAAATTTACTGCATGTCTCTCTGAAAACCCAGTCTATTCCTTCTCTTGGCCCTTTTTTTCTATCTTTCAGAGAGAGAGAGAGAGAGAAAGAGAGAGAGAGAGAGATGTACACCACCCTCTTAAAAGAACATCCAACATCTTACACACACACAGTTGCATGAACGCACACACAATATAACACACACTCGCAAGCAGACACGCACACACACACACACAGCACACAAAATAAATAGACCTAAGATGCTGTCCATCTCTCTCAGAAGTACTTTATCTGCACAGCTACTGTTTTGAAGAGAACAGCAGTGTGTCGTATGTAACCCTTGTGTGCGCTCCCATGCACGTCACAGAAGTCCATTTCATCTTACAAGGGCATGATTTCCTAATAGCACAAAATAGCAGAGAGTGCCAGGGTTGTAATTCACATCTGTTGTGACATGTTTGCTATCGCTCAATCACTTGCCTGCAATACGTTCATTGATATTGTTGCATACCATCTACATTATAAGATATATCTCATGTATTATATTCTAAGACATGCACTTCACCTGTACAATACCACACTTCATGGGCATAATATAATTAACAAAGTGTTATCAAATGTGAAAATGTTATATGAACATGTTATATATAATTCAGACTAGGGTGCTACAGGCAGTGAGTCAAGAATCGGTCTCTCGGGGAGCCGTGAGCTTTCTCCTACAGTAGATGTGATGGGAGCAATGCTGATATTATAGACTAGGTATGGCAGGTTCTCATTTACCTCAGTCAAAAAGCTAGAGATTTACTTCACCTTGGGCAGAGCTGTCTTCACACCTGCTTCAACAGCTGAGATCACACCACAGTTAGCCCACAGCTACCTTGACCTGACTCTAGAACAGGGTCAGCAGTATCTTACTTGTGACTATGCATGTAAAAAATAATACAGTGGGAAACATGAAACAACAGCCAAGCACAGTTCTAGTTGATGTACTGTATAGCTTTAAATTGAGACACATCCCAACATATGCTTTTGGTAAAAGATTGAGGAACTTCAGATTAAACTGGGGCCTTGACTCCTATTCTCAGTGTCCTCCACTAATTGTGCCTGTATGCAGAGCTGGGCGGCCCTATACCTTCACTACGCAAGTTGCGTAGGGCTCGTCAAATTACGCAAGGGCCCCGCCTCCCCCTTTGTCAAAGCGGGTGTCAATGTTTACAACTTCGATGAGAGGATGAAGTGGAACTATCCTTCTGGTCACGAAAAGAGAGAAAAAACACCATGAGAGTGAGTTGCGGGAACAGCAATCAGGTTAACTTGCGTTCTCTCTTCTCCAAGTTTGATGTCAGCAAATAACAGTAATGTTAAGATGATGTGCTAGCTTGTAGTGCGTCTCTCTCTAGTCTGTCTGTCTTTCTAACCTAGCTGGGCAGTGCATCTCTTGGTCTGTCTATGTCTTGCTTGCTTGCCAGCCACTTCCAGGGCTGTGTTCGGTGACTTTGTGCCTGACAAAAGTGAGAGTGAAATTAAACTATTTATTACGTTTGATAAACGCCAACGGGCAATGGTGTTTATAAACTGCATCTCGGGAAAGATAACCGCATTGCGGGTGAACATGCGTTCATATGCACATGCATGAAATGAAACAACAACCCCTATGTGGACCTGTCCAGACAATATATGGCCGTGATGGCATTACTCACAGGTGCACATGATTTTAAAACAAGACAAAAATAATCTAGCATCAGATACAAGCAACTCAGACCCTAACAGAACAGTTGCTGCTCCACCAAATGACCAAGCAGATTAGCCCCCAGTCTTAATGGACTTTCGAGGACTGAGTTAGTGCGCAGAGGTCCATTCAAACCAAAACTGGATTTTTCTTACCCTAAAGACAAGTCTAGAAGAGGTTTCCATTCAGGATTATTACAGAGACAGCTGTCAAATAGGGAAACGATTACCAGGAGCTGGCTTTCATACTCAATCAAAAACAACACAGTGTATTGTTTTTGCTGTAAACTCTTTTCTACAAAAGACTACAAAACAATAAAGGAAGGCGTGAATGACTGGTCAAATATCAACGCCATTCTGAAACACCATGGGGATAGTCCTGAACACACAGACAATATGATTAAGTGGAGAGAACTTGATCTGCACCTAAGTCGGGGACAGACTCTTGACCAGATACAAATTACAATTTTGGAGGCTGAAAGAAAGAGATGGCGGGATGTCCTTACACGTTTAATAAGTATCTCTGGCTGAAAGAAACCTAGCATTCAGGGGTCCATCAGACAAACTCTTCTTACCAGATAATGGAAACTTCCTAAAAGAGGTTAAATTACTGGCAAAATTTGACCCCGTTATGGAAAATCATCTCGGCAAAATTAAAGATGGAGAGACACATGCTCATTACTTTGGGAAGTGCACACAGAATGAGCTGATACAGATTGTGAGTGACACGATTCTGGAAGCAATAGTGACTCAAGTAAGAGACTCAAAGTAATTCTCCATTATCTTGGACTGTACACCTGACATTATTCACCAGGAGCAAATGTCCATTATTCCGAGAAGTGTGGCTTTAAAGGGAAAGCCAGAGATCAAGGAGTGCTTTGTGAATGCTGAGGTTACAACAGGCTTGAATCTGTCCACTGTCATTTTAGATAAGCTGAACGAGCTGAAGATTCCATTTGAAGATTGCAGAGGGCAAGCTTATGATAATGTGCCAACATGAAGGGCAAGCACCAAGGAGTACAAGCCAGACTGCTCCAAAAAAGTCCCAGAGCCGTGTTCGTCCCATGAGGAGCACATACTCTAAACCTTGTCATTGCAGATGCTGCCAAATCTTCAAAATATGCAGTTGGGTTTTTTGGGCATTTGCAAAAGCTCTTCACCTTCTTTTCAGCTGGCACACAAATATGGAATGTTTTGAAGAAACACGTGAACATAACTGTAAAGTCAGGGAGTGACACAAGATGGGAGAGTAGGCTGCAAAGTGTTCATTCAACAGGTATCAGGCTTCTGAGGTTCAGGAGGCATTACAAGCCAGACTGACGATCAATGATCCCTGTGACCAAAGTGGAGTTACAAGCACTTTCAGAGGAAGTTGAGTCCTACCGCTTCTTAATTTGCTGTGTCGTATGGTGTGAGATACTGAAAATGACAAACAAGGTGAACAAGCTTCTCCAATCTGCCTCAATGCAGTTGGATATTGCAGTGAATTTAATCTCAAATACAAAGGCCTCCCAGACAAAAGCCAAAAGCATTAATGTGGAGGCTGAGGAACAGCAAGAGGGATGTCAGCTATGAGGCTCCTGATGCACCAGTGACTGATGCACTGAAAAACCTTGAAATTAACTACTTCAACATTGTGGTCGACTCTGTTGTGACATCCATGGATGAGAGATTTGAAACACTCAACCAGGTAAAAACCAAATATGGAGTGCTGCTGACCTTCAGCACTGCCTCTCAGATGTCCAGTGAATCTTTAAAGGCTCATTGCATGGAAGTTGAAAACACTCTAACCTTCAGAGATGACTGTGACCTCAGCGGAATGGATCTGGCACACGAGATTCAGAATTTACCTGATCTGCCATCAGATAAGATGACTGCCTTTGAGCTGCTTTCCTTTCTCCGTGAGAAAAACCTCGAGGAACTATCCTAAGCTTTGGACTGCCCTAAGAGCAGACAGTCTACCAGTGACAGTAGCATAAGCAGAGAGGAGCTTTTCAAAATGAAAATGCATCAAAATCTACCTGAGGTCTTCCATGTCAGAAGAACATTTGAGTGGTCTGGCCATCATGAGTATAAATCATGACGTGGGGAAACACATGTCCTATGATGACATCATTGACGATTTTGCCTCAAGAAAGTGCAGAAGAGGACTATTTTGAAGGTACGATTTTAAACATTCAAATGTTTACACACTTAGTAACATTTAAGATTGCATGGCAGAAGTGTGTTTGTGTAAATGACTGCTTAACTAACTATGTGACATACTTTCTCAATTTCTTCCAGACATTCCAGATAGACTGGTGCCCATACTGATGCTGAACATGCCCAGGCTGTAGAGGGAACTAAAGTAAATCACACAGCTGTATATGTTTTATTTTAATATTTTGAGACATACTGTATAGATGCAGCCATAGCCTATAGGCTTATGTTTACATTGTATAGCCAAAGCGAGTCACACAGCTGTATATGTTTAAAAAATGTATATTTTAAGACATATAGCTGCAGCCATTGCTTATATGCTTATGTTTACATTGTATAGACAAAGCTAATTGTATAATATTGTGAGGACTGGACTAATTACCAGGCAGCAGAGCCGCAGCAGAGCCAAAAATCAGTGTTATATTTTGTTTATTTCTACAATGTCTAATATGTTAATGTTAATATTCACTTATCTTAAGATTCAATTGAAAATATTATATTCAATAAATATTGTTTGTTTATACCTCTGTTCTGTTCTGTATAGGTCTACTTATTCTTAGACCGACAGATGGAGCAAACTGTTTTAAAGGAGGGAGGATTGTAGTGGGAGCACTGAGGTGTCAGGTGTGACTGTGGCAATGGCAAATGGTTTACATGGCTCACGTGTCAGGTAGGAGGGGCCCTTAGCAGATTTTCGCTTAGGGCTCTAGGGAGGTCAGGACCGGCTCTGCCTGTATGCCCGTTCCTAGGCTAGGGAAACAGAGGCATCAGTCACTCTTGAGAGGTGGCGGACAGGCCTATGACAGCTTCATCACTGACATGTTCATCTCAGCGTAAACCAAACACATTGGAGCGGAAGCTGCCACCTATGGCTTATAAAGGGGGCTTCCTTCCGCAGTGGCCAGCCCCACATTTCTCAATGCACTAGCCACCAAACAGCTGAGCATGCTTCTTCCTATCCTAATCTACAACAACAAACATCCACTATTCATCACCCTCAATCTTAACACCTTCTGGTGGGTCTCACGAAGCAGGGACAATGTTAATGTATTGAGCCGGCTGTGGCAAAGATGATGAAGGGATAGTGTACAGTCTAGATGGATGACTCCGCCTCTCTCAGTGGCTGTGTGGAGTCACTCTCCCATAACCCCCATCTAAGCTCTGCCATGGAGCAGAGAGCCACAGGGCTGAGGCCTGTCACAACCAGACAGTGGTGTAAAGTACTCAAGTAAAAATACTTTAAAGTACTACTTAAGTAGTTTTTTGGGGGTACTCATTACATGTTAAATGCTTAACTGGGCAGGGAAATGGTCCAATTCACACACTTCAAGAGAACATCCCTGGTCATCTCTACTGCCTATGATCTGACGGACTCACGAAACACATGCTTCATTTGTAAATTAGGTCTCGGTGTTGGAGGGTGCCCCTGGCTATCCTAAAAATAATAATAATAAATGGTTTGCTTAATATAAGGAATGTGAATTATTTTTACTTAAGTATATTTTAGCAATTCAATTTACTTTGGCACTTAAGTACATTTAAAACCAAATGTTTTTTTACTTATACTCAAGTAGTATTTTACTAGGTGACTTTTACTTTTAATTGAGTCATTTTCTATTAATGTATCTTTACTTTTACTCAAGTATTACAATTGGGTACTTTTCCACCACTGCACACAGTTTCTCTCTGATACATTTGACACCGTATATAAGCATGGAGGGCACAGAAAGGGAGAGAGTATGGGGGAAGAATGACAAAAGAGAGAGATGGGAGTGAAAGGTGAAGAGGTAGACAGAGAAAGAAAGAAACAGAGAGAGAGGTTGAAAGAGTGCTGACCGAGGATGGGAAGTATTGATAGCCTAAAGTTGCACTCGGTGAGAGTACCCTGGCAAGCACACTGAGCGGGTTGTTCCTTGTCATGACAGGAGAGGAAAGCAGTGTAACAGACTGCCCCAAAGGCAGGGCCCTCAGTCAGTCCAACTGTGTAGCAGAGCACTGCACTTATTAAGCATTTGGTGAGTGTGTCTCTCTTTGTGATACTGTGGGGGTTCCATTAAGGGTGCATTGCCCATCTGTGAAGTTTAAACAACAGCCATTTCACAAGAGAGTAGGATGGGTGTGTCTACGGGGCCCAGACGGCTCGCTGACACACCAACCATTTAACCTACTTTTGAATCAGCTCAACACACGGATATCAACATGTCTTACAGTAATAACCATTGAGAAATAATACCCTCTTATCAACCCAGTTTGCTCATCAGGACAGTCTTAATGGGTTTTGGCTGACAGAGACAGCTCTCTATGCCAATAAGAAAGGGTGAAGTGGGGTAAAGAGAAAAGAAAGGAGCCCTGTGCGAGAACCAGGCCCCCACCGCATGCACAGCTCAAATGGATCTTAAATGCTAAAAATAACAGCAGCAAAATGCTCTGCACTCATAATCAGAGCCTACGCATGAACATAGGGCTTTGCTAAACTGCTGAGAGGCAAAAGGCCAAAGACACAAGATGGCCATTCACTTCCTCAGATGACTCACATAATGTATATGAACACACAACCAAATGTGTTTATGCACCTACAAGCACTGGCACACACACACACACACACACACACATGCTTACGCGCAGGCACACACACATTCAATTAATGGAATACATTTTTATTCAAGAAAACAGCAATTGAATCTGTATGATTAAAATTAGTTAGTGTAAATAATTGGCAGAAAGCTCATTTAACGATGATTCTCAATAGCTCAAGGTATGTTATTGCACATAAAAACGTGGTGTCCAGGGAAGATCATGATAGGGAAACAGGGAGAATGGGAATACAGAATTAAAATATGAGACAACACAACGGAAATGGGGAAACAGAAGGATAGGAGAGCCATCCTCCAGAAGACTGCCATGGCAGCACATATACGCCGCTACAGTGGCAAGAAAATGTATGTGAACCCTTTGGAATTACTGTACCTGGATTTCTGCATAAATTGCTCATCAAATTTGATCTGATCTTCGTCTAAGTCACAACAATATACAAACATGGTGTGCTTAAACTAATAACACATCAATTATTGTATTTTTTTTGTCTGTATTGAATACATAATTTAAACATTCACGTTGTAGGTTGGAAAAGTTATGTGAACCCCTAGGCTAATGAACCCCTAGACTTCTCCAAAAGCTAACTGAAGTCATGAGTCAGCTAACCTGGAGTCCAATCAATGAGACGAGATTGGAGATGTTGGTTAGAGCTGACTTGCTATATCAAAAAAACTCACAAAATTTGAGTTTGCTATTCACAAGAAGCATTGCCTGATGTGAACCATGCCCCGAACAAAAGAGATCTCAGAAGACCTATTATTAAGAATTGTTGACTTGCATAAAGCTGCAAAGGGTTACAAAAGTATCTCTAAAAGCCTTGATGTTCATCAGTCCACGGAAAGACAAATTGCCTATAAATGAGCACAGTGCAGAATGCTCAATGTGGTTCTGTGGACAGAATAAACTACAGTTGAGTTGTTTGGAAAGGACTCACAACACTATGTGTGGAGACAAAAAGGCACTGCACACCAATATCAAAACCTAATCCCAACTATAAAGTATGGTGGAGGGGGCATCATGGTTTGGGGCTGCTTTGCTGCCTCAGGGCCTGGACTGATATCATCGACAGAAAAATGAATTCCCAAGTTTATCAAGACATTTTGCAGGATAATGTAAGGCTATCTTTCCACCAATTCAAGCTCAACAGAAGTTTGGTGATGCAACAGGACAACAACACAAAACACAGAAGTAAATCAACAACAGAAGAAAATATGCCTTCTGGAGTGGCCCAGTCAAGAGTCCTGACCTCAACCCGATTGAGATGCTGTAATAGCACAAGTTAGCAGTTCACACCAGACATCCGAAGAATATTGCTGAACTGAAACAGTTTTGTAAAGAGGAATGGTCCAAAATTCCTCCTGACCGTTGTGCAGGTCTGATCTGGAACTACAGGAAGAATTTAGATAAGGTCATTGCTGTCAAAGGAGGGTCAACCAGTTATTAAATACAAGGGTTCACATACCTTTTCCACCCTGCACTGTGAATGTTTACATGGTGTGTTCAGTAAAGACATAAAACATATAATTGTTTGTGTGTTATTAGTTTAAGCAGACTGTGTGTCTATTGTTGTGACCAAGATGAAGATCAGATCAAATTTTATGACCCATTTATGCAGAAATCCAGGAATTTCCAAAGGGTTCACATACCTTTTCTTGCCACTGTCATCAGTGATCATTCAAATGTGCACACTTACTCTCTCGTGCACCATGCCAAAACATTCCATGCACACTCCCAGACACGCACACCAACACTATGGGAAATTGAAAACAAAGTAGAGCAAGCTCAGCACTGAAGCAATTACTCCAGTCAGGTGATATTTTACTCAGTGATGGAATCAAATGAAACAGAATTGAATCATAAATGGACCTTGAGGGACATACTGAATCAATGCAGAGCATAGATGAACTTGCCTTTGACTTGAATCAGTGAAATCATGTTTTAAGATAAATAATGACGGCTAGTGTCCCATGACAGACAGGCCAGGCTGCTTGTTGTTTAAGGCCCGCATTTACCTGCTTGGTTCCGCATAGCCGTTACAGATTAATAGGCTACAAACCACAGCACCAGCTACTGACCGTGACTAGAATCAAAACACTGACATTTGCTTGCTCACTGATGTTAAACAGTTTGCAGCCAACTTACAAGAGGATATAGAAAGGTGTAGGAATTGTAAAAGTGAAGGTGAGGTATATTTTAAATCAATTTGTATGAATGCATATTGAACATACAGTATTTAAATAATGTATATGCTACATTTCTAGGAATATTGATAGGCCTAGTAGATCATCTGTACATTAAATTCCCTGGATGTCTTGTTCATTCATAAGAATGATTGAATTGCAGGAAGAGGAGAACGTCAGATAAAATATAAAATATCTGCAAAATAACACAATGGATATGTTATACTGACCATTTACCATTTACAGCTTTGACATTTACTGATATGCTGATATTGAAGACATGGGGATATGTTTGACCACAGCTTTGACATTTACTGATATGCTGATATTGAAGACATGGGGATATGTTTGACCACAGCTTTGACATTTACTGATATGCTGATATTGAAGACATGGGGATATGTTTGACCACAGCTTTGACATTTACTGATATGCTGATATTGAAGACATGGGGATATGTTTGACCACAGCTTTGACATTTACTGATATGCTGATATTGAAGACATGGGGATATGTTTGACCACAGCTTTGACATTTACTGATATGCTGATATTGAAGACATGGGGATATGTTTGACCACAGCTTTGACATTTACTGATATGCTGATATTGAAGACATAGCTCCTAAGGAAAGCCTCCATTCTAAACATTCTGATAAACCTATACAATCTCTTTAAGAGCCTGATAGAGATATTATACTGTATCTACTACCGTATTTAAACTAGGAAGATGGGCTGCTCAAACAAATCACAATAAGTACTGCACCAGAAACAGCAGCATTTTATTATTCATAATGCCTATGGTAGATAATAGGGCAATACCTCATAATTATCACCCTTACTTCTGTGTAGGCAATGGGACATGCTTTTTCAGCATTTGAAGTGGAGTTCAAACAGTGCTTCTGATGTCCAAGAAAAATACAAGGTAGGCTACAGTATGGTTGCTCCAGAAATTAACATTCCAGGAATGATAGACAAATTGTTTCTTTCTGCAACCTCGAAAAGTGGCAATTACTAATGTTAGCCTATAATACAATCACTAGGCTGGGGCATTGCATCATTTCTGCATACTGTCATCAGTAAGGATGAACACTTCTTTGTTGTCCCTGTTCGGAGTAAAGTGGCAATCCATCTCTGGAGGACAAGTGGAGCTGGGGTCTGCAATCCAAAACATATTAACTGATCTCACATCTCGCAGCCATAGACATGCGGGGAACCTCATCTAATCAGGCCTGCTTACAACGGAATTCATTATCAAAAGCCCCTCTGATAAAAAGGATACATCTCTAGCATTCAGCCGCTTTGTACTCCATCATCTTTGGGAGCAATGGGATTGCTAGACATGTTACTGGGCAGAGGAAGGTAGTTGCTGTGTTCAGTTAAGGCTACCCTGGGTTGCCCTGCTTTAAAGAAGCAATGGAGCATCTCCTGGTGAAACATCTTTAGAAAACACCTTGTCAGCTCTCAGACAATTGAGATGTTACACTGTGTCATATTGTCTTGCTTATATCCATATCTCTTCTATCCGATTTATAAACCATAAGCCATTTTTCAGTGTTTATTTTTTGTTGTCATAGGGCATCGCCAATTATTCAAATGTTCCTCTACTTATTGAACATGTTTCCTTTTCTGCACATTCATATGTAAAAGGCTCTTCCCTCCTTAGGACATTTCAGCAGGATAAATCAATGTGACTTGAAGCTTTATTGAGACAGCTTCAGAGAGGAATTCAATCTAATGGCACTGCAGGAGAGTGTATTTCTGCATGCTGTTAGAGATGCAGGGTCAGAAGTATTCAAATAGATTGAAATGCAAATTCAAATCAGCTTAATGAGAACCCCTGCTTGACTATTCATAATAAATCATTTGATTTGGCCATTGTTACTGTCACAGGGCAACCATTTTCAAGACTTGGTGATTGAGCAAGCCTTAATACAATATTTTAATGGAAGCACTCCTTGAGCTAGGCCTATAACCAACTATCAATAATGATGAAGATCAAATTGTATTTGTCACATGCTTCAACAGCTGTAGACTAACAGTTAAATGCTTTCTTACGGGTTATTTTCCAACAATGCAGAGTTTAAGATAGTGACATGAGGAAAAAATACAAAGTGAATAACGAATAACAATAACAAGTGAAAATAACATGGCTATATACAGGAAGTACCAGTACTAGTTAATTGAGGTACTGTAGCAATTTACATATTGGTAGGGATAAAGTGACTAGGCAACAGGATATATAATGGGCAGTAGCAGCAGCATGTGTGTGTGTGTGTGTGTGTGTGTGTGTGTGTGTGTGTGTGTGTGTGTGTGTGTGTGTGTGTGTGTGTGTGTGTGTGTGTGTGTGTGTGTGTGTGTGTGTGTGTGTGTGTGTGTGTGTGTGTGTGTGTGGCGTCAGTATGCATGTGTTCGCATGTTATTTGTGTGTGGGCATATGCAATGTGTGTAAGTGTGTGTGTTGGGGTGTCAGTGTAAGTGTGTGGGAGAGTGCAAAAAGGGAGACCAGTTAAGAATCACATCTTGTTTGTCTAACTAACTGATGAACGAGCTCAATGATAGATGAGACTGGAGCCATGTCTGATCACCCAGCTTTGATTCAGCATGTACTTTGATCTAATTCCCAAATCTCTTAGCATGTTAAAATTCCCAGCATGTCATATATTGGAAGGCAGTCTGGGAAGAATCTCAGCATTCTGACTTTGGCAATGGCTTTAACCATGCAATACTTCTTTAACATCTCCATCTTAACATTGCAATACAAGCTATTGCATTGATATTAAATACCAAGGACTAAAATAGTTCAGGTTATGATTCTAGGAACATACTGAACAATATGATGATTTGACCACCAAACTCCAAAAAGGGACATGTCCAGGAGATGCCCATAAATCCTCTTTGAGGTGGGGAGCAATCTGATTTCAAGGATGAGCCATTCATCTCAGATTTCACTAGTCTAGGGGTCGCAGCTGAGTCACAACTAGATCACCCCATCCCCACCTTGTCGGCACACATTCAAGCTGGCACGCATACACAAGGTACAGTTGATGTCGGAAGTTTACATACACCTTAGCCAAATACATTTATACTAAGTTTTTCACAATTCCTGACATTTAATCCTAGTAAAAATCCCCTATTTTAGGTCAGTTAGGATCACCAGTTTATTTTAAGAATGTGTAATGTCAGAATAATAGTAAAGATGATTTATTTCAGATTTAATTTCTTTCATCACATTACCAGTGGGTCAGATGTTTCCATACAATCAATTAGTATTGAATAGCATTGCGTTTAAATTGTTTAACTTGGGTCAAATGTTTCGGGTAGCATTCCACAAGCTTCCCACAATAAGTTGGGTGAATTTTGGCCCAGTCCTCATGACAGAGCATTGCTCCGAGTCAGGTTTGTAGAACTCCTTGCTCAAACACGCTTTTTCAGTTCTGACCACACATTTTCTATAGGATTGAGGTCGGGGCTTTGTGATGGCCACTCCAATACCTTAACTTTGTGATCCTTAAGCCATTTTGCTCCAAATTTGGAAGTATGCTCGGGGTCATTGACCATTTGGAAGAACCATTTGCGACCAAGCTTTAACTTCCTGACTGATGTCTTGAGATGTTGCTTCAATATATCAACATAATTTTCCTCCCTCATAATGCCATCTATTTTATGAAGTACACCAATCCCTGCTGTAGCAGAGCACCACCACAACATGATGCTGTCACCCCCGTGCTTCATGTTGGGATGGTGTTCTTGAGCTTGCAACCCTCCCCCTTTTTCCTCCAAACATAACGATGGTCATGGCCAAACAGTTATATTTTTGTTTCATCAGACCAGAGGACATTTCTCCAAAAAGTACGACATTTGCCCCCATATGCAGTTGCAGACCGTAGTCATTTTTTGTGTCGCGGTTTTGAAGCAGTGGCTTCTACCTTGCTGAGCGGCCTTTCAGGTTATGTCGATATAGGACTCGATTTACTGTGGATATGGATACTTTTGTACCTGTTTTCTTCAACATCTTCACAAGGTATTTTGCTGTTGTTCTGGGATTGATTTGCACTTTTCTCACCAAAGTACGTTCATCTCTAGGAGACAGAACGTGTCTCCTTCCTGAGCGGTTTGACGGCTGCGTGGTCCAATGGTGTTTATACTTGCGTACTATTGTTTGTACAGATGAATTTGGTAATGTCCGGCATTTGGAAATTGCTCCCAAGGATGAACCAGACTTGTGGAGGTCTCCAATTTTTCTTCTGAGGTCTTGGCTGATTTCTTTTGACTTTCCCATGATGTCAAGCAAAGAGGCACTGAGTTTGAAGACAGGCCTTGAAATACATCCACAGGTAGACCTCCATTTGACTCAAGTTATGTCAATTATCCTATCGGAAGCTTCTAAAGCCATAACATAATTTTCTGGAATTTACCAAGCTGTTTAAAGGCACAGTCAACCTTGTGTATGTAAACTTCTGACCCACTGGAATTGTGATACAGTGAATTATAAGTGAAATAATCTGTCTCAAAACAGTTTTTGGAAAAATGACTTGTGTCATGCACAAAGTAGATGTCCTACCCGACTTGCCAAAACTATAGTTTGTTAACAAGAAATGTGTGGAGTGGTTGAAAAACTAGGTTTAATGACTCCAACCTAAGTGTATGTAAACTTCCGACTTTAACTCTATACTGTTATACACTTTTATTAAATCTGACCTAAAATCAGACGGACAACACATAAGTTAATGTCAGTTGATGATAAGGTTAATGTTTACTCTTCCTGTACTGTAGCTGGATCTGTGGATCAGTATATTGAATTGCCTGAAGACTCATGAGGAGGAATATGCCCACCAAAAATGGGAATGGGCACCCCTTCCTCTTAGACTAGAGGCACGAGAGGATTGAAGAGATCCTAATAAATCTTGTTTATAGCACCCATCAGATCATAAAGGGCTCTGATTCCACTTTGGACTGTCAAATCCATAGAATAAAGAAGCAATAAATTACGTCTGTGAAACACAGGCTAATATGGTGTGTTTTACTTGAAAAACAACACACGTTTGATGGGTAGACCTATTGTATGTTATAGAATCTATTGAGTGACAACGTCTCAATGAACACAGTCTTATACAGTACAAACCACTGTATATCAATACAATCCCAACTACAGTGATGCTTGTAACCGCATCATGGGTGTGACTGATAGGTGTGCAATTCTTTTGTGCTGCTCCTCCAAAGTGATAAGAAATTCATCTGAATTAAAGTTGGCTTAGGTGAAATGCAATCTAGCAGAGTGCCGGCAAGTGATGCCAAAGCATGGCGGCTTGACACCCTGATCCAATATTCAATGCCTAGGACAAAGTAACATCCCTTTCAAACTGCATTACTGCTGAAAGGCCACCTGAACATACACTCTCTCCATGGAAGAGGTCATCCGGGCCGACAAGTGGACAAGTAATCCTTAGCAAATATACACTTACACACCTTCTAGTCGAGTCATTAGAAACATGTGTTGTCTTTCTGGGGGTAGAACATCCTTCTAGTACCGAAAAATAACCAGATAAAGACTTGTGTAGGAACTGAACTGACCTTTTTTGTTGATAGTA